>NC_087473.1:8762115-9062115 GCF_036321535.1 Camelus dromedarius | reverse complement strand
ATATATGAGTGGATATACCAAATCCAGGCAGGTATTCCAGTGAAAACTGCAGGAAATTCAAAGCCACACTAGGAAAATCACTGAGAATCGAGAATGAAGATTTCCCCTGCAAAGCGATCACTATAGCTAGATAAACGTACTCATCTCCACATAATCAGGTTTCAGAGATAAGTGTGTTTGAATTCCGTGCTTCACTTAGCTTATTGGCTACACAAAGATTCTTTAAGTTTGCAAACTTCAATCCATACATATATATGGGTAGGTTCTATCCCCTACTCGGTTTTGCACTGTAAACTGCAGGAACTTCAAAGCAGCACTAGGAAACAAACTGAGAATCCAGAATAAAGTTTCTCTTGCTAACCGTTCTATTTGTGCTAGTTGAGCGAAAATCTCTCCACATGCTCATTTCTAAATTATAAGTTTGCTTGAAAGAAGCACTTCACCTAGCTTTTTGGGAACACAAACATTCTTATCAGTAGCAAACTACACTCCATACATATATATAGGTAGGTAGAAGTTCCAACTCGTATTTTGTGTAAGAACTGCAGGATTTTCAGATCAGCAGAAGGAATCATTCAGAGGAAGCAGAGTTAAAGTTCCTCCTGCATACATTTCACTTTTTCCTACATGAAAGAATGTCTCTCCACATGCTCAGTTCTGATAGGTAATATTGTGTGAAAGCCTTACTTCCCATTGCTTGTTGGGAACATGAAGTTTCCTATCAGTTTCAAACTCTACTGCATACATTTATAAGTAGTGCTAGAAAAACCAAATCATTTTTTCACTGTAATCTGCAGGAATTTCAACCCGGCACTTGGAAGCAGACTGAGAATCCAGAGAAAAATTTTCTCCAGCAGACCGTTCCAATTGTGCTTGATGAACGAAAGTGTCTCCACAAGCTCAGCTCTGAGAGGCAGGTGTGTGTGAATGTCATTCTTCACATATGTTGTTGGGAACTCTAAGATTGTTTTTAGTTGCAAATTACAGTGCATATATATATAGGGAAGTACAAGTTCCAACACGGATTTACAGTGATCTGCAGGAAATTTTCACAGTAATAGGAATTAAACTGTGAAAACAGAGTAAATATTCTCTTGCTACCACATCCCTTTGTGTTAGATGAAGAAAATACACTCAAAATTCTATGTTCTTATAAGTAACTTGGTTTGAAATCTGTCCCTCACCAAGGTTGTGGGAACAAAATGATTCATTTCAGTTGCAATCTACTCTCCATATATACAAAAAAAGGAGTGACTATTTCCAAACCGATATTCCAGTGTAAACTGCAGGAATATCAAACCGGCAGTAGGAAACATACTTAGAAACCAGAGTAAATGTTTCTCTTGCAAAAGTTTCACATTGTTCTACATGAACGAACGCATCTCCACATACTCAGTTCTGATACGTGTCAGTGTGTGAAATTCTACCTTACCCTAGATTGTTGGGAACATGAATATTCTTATCAGTTGCAAAATCTACTCCATAGATTTATAAGGATTCCTAAAACTAGCAAATTGGTATTGCACTGAAATCTGCAGTTATTTCCACCCGGCACATTTAAACAGCCTGAGAATCCAGAGGAAAATTTTCTCAAGCAACCCTTTCAAATTGTGTTGATGAAAGAATGTCTTTCTTCATACTCAGATCTGAGAGGTAGCTGAATGTGAAAGCCGTCCTTCACATAGGCTGTTGGGAACACAAAATTTTATTTTTATTTGCAAACTGCAGTCCATATATATATATGGGGAATTGCATATTCCAACACGGATTTACACTGAAAAGTGCAAGAAATTCAACACATTACTAAGAATTAGACAGAGAAAACCGAGTAAACTTTCTCCTGCAAACACTTCCCTTTGTGCTATATGAACGAAATACTCTCAACATGCTCAGTTCTTATAATTAACTGAGTGTGAAATCTGTCCTTCATCAAGGATGAGGGAACAAATTGTTTCTTTTCAGTTGCAAACTACACTCTATATATGTATATAGGGTGTGACTATTTCCAACTCGATTTTCCAGTGAAAACTGCAGGAACATCAAACTGGAAATCAGAATCAGACGGAGTAACCAGAGTAAAATTTTTCCTGCAACAGTTTCCCTTTGTTCTAGATGAAGGAATGTCTCCCCACATGCACATTTCTGAGGGATAAATGTCTTTGAAAGCAGTCCTTCACCTAGACTGTTGGGTAAACAAAGTTTCTTTTGAGTTACAATCTACTATCCTTTCATATATGAGTGGATATACCAAATTCAGCTAGGTTTTCCAGTGAAAACTGCAGGAACTTCAAAGCCTCCCTAGGAAATTCACTGAGAATCAAGAATGAAGATTTCCCCTGCAAAGCGATCACTTTATCTAGATAAACCAACTCATCTCCACATGATCAGTTTTCAGCGATAAGTGTGTTTGAAGGCCGTGTTTCAATTAGCTTCTTGGCAACACAAATATTCTTTAAGTTTGCAATCTGCAATCCATACATGTATTTGGGTAGGTACTAGCCCCTACACGGTTTTGCACTGTAAACTGCAGGAACTTATAAGTAGCACTAGGAAACAAACTGAGAATCCAGAATAAAGCTTCTCTTGCAAACCATTCTATTTGTGCTAGATGAGCAAACGTCTCTCCACATGCTCAGTTTTAAGTATAAGTGTGCTTGAAAGCAGCACTTCACCTAGCTTTTTGGGAACACAAACATTCTTATCAGTAGCAAATTACAGTCCATACATATATATAGGGCGGTAGAAGTTCCAACTCGGATTTTCTGTAAGATCTGCAGGAGTTTCAGATCGGAAGAAGGAATCATTCAGAGGAATCACAGTAAAGGTTCCTCCTGCAAACAGTTCACTGTTTCCTACATGAAAGAATGTCTCTCCACATGCTCAGTTCTGATAGGTAATATTGTGTGAAAGCACTACTTCCCCTAGCTTGTTGGGACATGAAGTTTCTTATCAGTTGCAAACTCTATTCCATATATTTATAAGGATTGCTAGAACCACCAATTCGTATTTCCAATGAAATCTGTAGGAATTTCAACACGGCACTAGGAAACAGCCTGAGAATCAGAGGAAAATATCCTCCAGCAAACCTTTCTAAATTTGCTGGATGAACGAATGTCTCTCCTCATGCTCAGATATGAGAGGTAGCTGTATGTGAAAGCCTTCTTTCACATAGGTTGTTAGGAACACAAATTTGGTTTTTAGTTGCAAACTACAGTCTTTATAACGATATGGGAAATTACAGGTTACAACACGGATTTACACTGCAAACTGCAGGAAATTCAACACATTAGAAGGAATTAAACTGAGAAAACAGAGTTAATTTTCTGCTGCATCCACTTCCCTTTGTGGTTTATGAACGAAATTCTTTCAACATGCTAAGTACATATAAAAAACTGAGTGTGAAATCTGTCCTTCACCAAGATTGTGGGAACATATTGTTTCTTTCAGTTGCAAAGAACACTCTATATATGTATATATGGTGTGAATATTTCGAACTCAATTTTCCAGTGAAAACTGCAGGAACATGCAACTGGAAATAGGAATCAGAATGAGTAACCTGAGTAAATTATTCCTGCAACATGTTCCCTTTGTTCTAGATGAAGGAATGTCTCCCCACATGCAAATTTCTGAGGGATAAATGTCTTTCAAAGCAGTCCTTCACCTAGCTTGTTGGGAAAACAATGTTTCTTTTGAGTTACAGTTTACTATCCTTTAATATATGAGTGGATATACCAAATCCAGCTAGGTTTTCCAGCGAAAACTGCAGGAACTTCAAAGCCACACTCGGAAAATCACTGAGAATCGAGTATTAAGATTTCCCCTGCAAAGCGATCACTATAGCTAGATAAACGAACTCATCTAAACATCCTCAGTTTTCAGTAATAAGTGTGTTTGAAGGCCGTGTTTCAAATTGCTTGTTGGCAACACAAAGTTTCTTTAAGGTTGCATTCTGCAATTCATACATGTATATGGGTCGGTACTATTCCCTACACGGTTTTGCATTGTAAACTGCAGGCACTTCAAAGCAGCACTAGGAAACAGACTGCAAATCCAGAATAAAGTTTCTCTTGCAAACCGTTCTATTTGTGCTACATGAGCGAAAGTCTCTCCACATGATCAGTTCTAAAATAAAAGTGTGCTTGAAAGCAGAACTTCACTTAGATTTTTGGGAACACAAACATTCTTATCTGTAGCAAACTGCACTGCATAAATCTATATAGGGCAGTAGAAGTTCCAACTCGTTTTTTCTGTAAGAACTGCAGGAATTTCAGATCGTCAGATGGAATCGGTCAGAGAAACCAAAGTAAATGTTTCTCCTGCGAACACTTCACTTTGTCCTAGATGAACGAATGTCTCTCCACATGCACAGCTCTGAGAAGTAGGTGTGTGTGAAAGTCATCCTTCACATATGTTGTTGGGAACTCTAAGATTGTTTTTAGTTGCAAACTACCGTGCATATATATATAGGGAAATACAGGTTCCAACACGGATTTACAGTGAATTCTGCAGGAAATTTACACAGTACTAGGAATTAAACTGAGAAAACAGAGTAAATATTCTCTTGCAACCACTTCCCTTTGTGGTAGATGAAGAAAATACACTCAAAATTCTCTGTTCTTATACGTAAATGGGTTTGAAATATGTCCCTCACCAAGGTTGTGGGAACAAAATGATTCATTTCAGTTGCAATCTACACTCCATATATATAAAAAAGGAGTGACTATTTCCAAACCGACATTCCAGTGAAAACTGCAGGAATATCAAACCGGCAGTAGGAAAAACACTGAGAAATCAGAGTAGATGTTTCTCTTGCAAAATTTTCACATTGTTCTATATGAACGAAAGCATCTCCACATGCTCATTTCTGATACGTGTCAGTGTGTGAAAGTCTTACTTCCCCTAGATTGTTGGGAACATGAATATTCTTATCAGTTGCAAAATCTACTCCATAGATTTATAAGGATTGCTAAAACTAGCAAATTGTTATTGCACTGAAATTTGCAGGTATTTCCGCCCGGCACATTTAAAAAGCCTGAGAATCCAGAGGAAAATTTTCTCCAGCAAACGTTTCCAAATTTGATGATGAACGAATGTCTCTCCTCATGCTCAGATATGAGAGGTAGCTGTATGTGAAAGCCTCCTTTCACATAGGATGTTGGGAACACAAATTTGGTTTTTAGATGCAAACTATAGTCCATATATATATATGGGGAATTACAGATTTCAACACGGATTTACACTGAAAACTGCAGGAATTTCAACACATTACTAGGAATTAAACTGAGAAAACAGAGTAAATTTTCTCCTGCAACCAATTCCCTTTGAGGTAGATGAAAGAAATACTCTCAACATGCTCAGTTCTTATAAGTAACTGAGTGTGAAATCTGTCCTTCACCAAGGTTGTGGGAACAAATTGTTTCTTTTCAGTTGCAAACTACACTTTATATATGTATATAGGGTGTGACTATTTCCAACTCGATTATCCAGTGAAAACTGTAGGAACATCCACATGGCAATAGGAAACAGACTGAGTAACCAGAGTAAAATTTTTCCTGCAACAAGTTCCCTTTGTTCTAGATGAAGGAATGTCTCCCCACATGCACATTTCTGAGGGATAAATGTCTTTGAAAGCAGTCCTTCACCTAGCTTGTGGGGTAAACAATGGTTCTTTTGAGTTACAATCTACTATCCTTTCATATATGTGTGGATATACCAAATCCAGCTAGGTTTTCCAGTGAAAACTGCAGGAACTTCAAAGCCAAACTAGGAAAATCACAGAGAATCGAGAATGAAGATTTCAACTGCAAATCAATCACTATAGCTAGATAAAAATAGTCATCTCCACATGATCAGTTTTCAGTGATAAGTGTGCTTGAAGGCCGTGTTTCACTTAGCTTTTTGGCAACACAAAGATTATTTAAGGTTGCAAACTCCAATCCTTACATGTATATGGGAAGGTACTATCCCCTACACGGTTTTGCACTGTAAAGTGCAGGAACTTCAAAGCAGCACTAGGAAACAAACTGAGAATCCAGAATAAAGTTTCTCTTGCAAACCGTTCTATTTGTGCTAGATGAGCGAAAGTCTCTCCACATGCTCAGTTCTAAAATATAAGTGTGCTTGAAAGCAGCCATTCACCTAGATTTTGGGAACACAAACATTCTTATCAGTAGTAATGTATATTCCATATATATACATAGGGATATAGAAGTTCCAACACGGTTTTCCATTAAAAACTGCACGACATTCAAATCAACAGTAGGAAACAGACTGAGTAACCAGAGTAAATGTTTCTCCTGCAAACCGTTCAATTTGTTCTACGTGAACGAACACTTTTCCACATGCTCAATTCTGATAAGTATCAGTGTGTGAAAGCCTTACTTCCCCTAGCTTGTTGAGAACTTGAAGTTTCCTATCAGTTGAATACTCTACTCCATATAATTATATGGAGTGCTAGAACCACCAAATCGTTTTTTCACTGTAATCTGCAGGAATTACAACCCGGCAATTAGAAGCAGACTGGGAACCTAGAGAAATATTTTCTCCAGCAAACCGTTCCAATTGTGCTTGATGAACGAATGTCTCTCCACATGCTCAGATCTGAGAGGTAGTTGTGTTTGAAAATCATCCTTCACATATGTTGTTGGGAACACAGCGATTGATTTTAGTTGCAAACTACAGTGCATATATTTATAGGGATGTACAGGTTCCAACACGGATTTACACTGAAATCTGCAGGAAATTCAAACATTACTTGGAATTAGACTGACAAAACAGAGGAAGTTTTCTCCTGCAACCACTTCCCTTTGTGGTATATGAAGGAAATTCTCTCAACATGCTGAATTCTTATAAGTAACTGAGGGTGAAATCTGTCCTTCACCAAGGTTGTGGGAACAAATTGTTTCTTTTCAGTTGCAAACTACACTCTATATATGTATATAGGGTGTGACTATTTCCAACTCGATTTTCCAGTGAAAACTGCAGGATCATTCAACTGGAAATAGGACTCAGACTGAGTAACCACAGTAAAATTTTTCCTACAAAATGTACCCTTTGTACTAGATGAATGAATGTCTCCCCACATGCATATTTCTGAAGGATAAATGTCTTTGAAAGCAGTCTTTCACCTAGCTTGTTGGGTAAAAGTATGTTTCTTTTGAGTTACAATCAACTATCCTTTCATATATGGGTGGATATACCAAATCCAGCTAGGTTTTCCAGAGAAACTGCAGGAACATCAAAGCCACACTAGGAAAATCACTGAGTATCGAAAATGAAGATTTCCCCTGCAAAGCGATCACTATAGCTAGATAAATGAACTCATCGCCACATGATAAATTTTAAGCGATAAGTGTGTTTTAAGACTGTGTTTCACTTATCTTGTTGGCAACACAAAGATTCTTTAAGGTTGCAAACTTCAATCCATACATGTATATGGGAAGGTACTATCCCCTACACGGTTTTGCACTGTAAACTGCAGGAACTTCAAAGCAGCACTAGGAAATAAACTGAGAATCCAGAATATAATTCTCTTGCAAACCGTTCTATTTGTGCTAGATGAGCGAAAGTCTCTCCACATGCTCAGTTCTAAAATATAAGTGTGCTTGAAAGCAGCCATTCACCTACCTTTTTGGGAATACAAACATTCTTATCAGTAGCAAACTACTCTCCATAAATATATATAGGGAGGTATAAGTTCTAACTCGGATTTTCTGTAAGAACTGCAGGAATTTCAGATCAGCAGAAGGAATCATTCAGAGAAACCAGAGTAAAGTTTTCTCCTGCAATCAGATCACTTTTTCCTAGATGAACGAAAGTCTCTCCACATGCTCAGTTCTGATAGGTATCATTGAGTGAAAGCCTTACTTCCCCTACCTTGTTGGGAGCATGAAGTATCTTATCAGCTGCATACTCTATTCCATTTTTTAAAAGGATGTCTAGGACCACCAAATCGTATTTCCAATGAAATCTGCTGGAATTTCACCCCGGTACTAGGAAACAGCCTGAGAATCCAGAGGAAAATTTCCTCCAGCAACCCTTTCAAAATTTTCTTGATGAACGAATGTCTCTCCTCATGCTCATATATGAGAGGTACCTGTATGTGAAAGCCTTCTTTCACATAAGATGTTGGGAACACAAAGTTGGTTTTCAGTTGCAAACTACAGTCTTTAAAAATATATGTGTAATTAGAGGTCCAACACTGATTTTCACTGAAAACTGCAGGAAATTCAACATATTATTAGGAATTAAACTGAAAAAACAGAGTAAATTTTCTGCTGCAATCACTTCCATTTGTGGTAGATGAACGAAATTCTCTCAAAATGCTCATTTCCTATAAGTAACTTGGTGTGAAAGCTGTCCTTCACCAAGGATGTGGGAACAAAATATTTCATTTCAGTTGCAAACTTAACTCTATATAAGTATGTAGTTTATGACAATTTCCAACACGATTTTCCAGTGAAAACTGCAGGAACATCCAAATGGCAATAGGAAACAGACTGTGAAACCAGAGTAAAATTTTTCCTGCAATCTGTTCCCTTTTTTGTAGATGAAGGAGTGCCCCCACATGCATATTTCTGAGGGATAATTGTCTTTGAAAGAATTAATTCACCTAGCTTGATGGGAAAAAAATGTTTCTTTGAGTTACAATCTACTATCTTTTCATATATGAGTGGATATACGAAATTCAGCTAGGTTTTCCAGTGAAACTGCAGGAATATCAAAGCCACACTAGGAAAATCACTGAGTATCGAGAATGAAGATTTCCCCTGCAAAGCGATCACTATAGCTAGATAAACGAACTCATCGCCACATGATCAATTTTAAGCGATAAGTGTGTTTTAAGGCTGTGTTTCACTTATCTTGTTGGCAACACAAAGATTCTTTAAGGTTGCATACTTCAATCCATACATGTATATGTGAAGGTACTATCCCCTACACGGTTTTGCACTGTAAACTGCAGGAACTTCAAAGCAGCACTAGGAAATAATCTGAGAATCCAGAATAAATTTTCTCTTGCAAACCGTTCTATTTGTGCTAGATGAGCGAAAGTCTCTCCACATGCTCAGTTCTAAAATATAAGTGTGCTTGAAAGCAGCCATTCACCTAGCTTTTTGGGAACACAAACATTCTTATCAGTAGCAAACTACACTCCATAAATATATATAGGGAGGTAGAAGTTCTAACTCGGATTTTCTGTAAGAACTGCAGGAATTTCAGATCAGCAGAAGGAATCATTCAGAGAAACCAGAGTAAAATTTTCTCCTGCAATCAGATCACTTTTCCCTAGATGAACGAAAGTCTCTCCACATGCTCAGTTCTGATAGGTATCATTGAGTGAAAGCCTTACTTCCCCTAGCTTGTTGGGAGCATGAAGTTTCTTATCAGCTGCATACTCTATTCCATTTTTTAAAAGGATGGCTAGAACCACCAAATCGTATTTCCAATGAAATCTGCTGGAATTTCACCCCGGCACTAGGAAACAGCCTGAGAATCCAGAGGAAAATTTCCTCCAGGAACCCATTCAAAATTTGCTTGATGAACGAATGTCTCTCCTCATGCTCATATATGAGAGGTACCTGTATGTGAAAGCCTTCTTTGACATAAGATGTTGGGAACACAAAGTTTGTTTTCAGTTGCAAACTACAGTCTTTAAAAATATATGGGTATTTAGAGGTCCAACACTGATTTTCACTGAAAAGTGCAGGAAATTCAACACATTATTAGGAATTAAACTGAGAAAACAGAGTTAATTTTCTGCTGCAACCACTTCCCTTTGTGGAAGTTGAACGAAATTCTCTCAGCATGCTGAGTTCTTATAAGAAACTGAGTGTGAAATCTGTCATTCACAAAAGTTCTGGGAACATATTTTTTCTTTTCAGTTGCAAACTACACTCTATATATGTATATAGGGTGTGACTATATCCAATCGAATTTCCAGTGAAAACTGCAGGAACATCCAACTGGCAATAAGAAACAGACGGAGTAACCAGAGTATAATTATTCCTGCAAACTTTTCCCTTTGTTCTAGATGAACGAATGTCTCCCCTCTGCACATTACTGAGGGATAAATGTCTTTCAAAGCATTCCTTTGCCTAGCTTGTTGAGAAAACAACGTTTCTTTTGAGTTACTATTTATTATCCTTTCATATATGAGTGGATAAACCAAATCCAGCTAGTTTTTCCAGTGAAAACTGCAGGAACGTCAAAGCCACACTAGGAAAATCATTGAGAATCGAGAATGAAGATTTCCCCTGCAAAGCGATCACTATAGCTAGATAAAGGAACTCATCTCCACATGCTCAGTTTTCAGCAATAAGTGTGTTTGAAGGCCGTGTTTCACCTTGCTTGTAGGCAAAACAAAGATTCTTTAAGATTGCAAACTTCAATCCATACATGTATATGGGTAGGTAATATCCCCTACATGGATTTGCACTGCAAACTGCAGGAACTTCAAAGCAGCACTAGGAAACAGACTGTGAATCCAGAAGAAAGTTTCTCTTGCAAACCGTTCTATTTGTGCTAGATGAGTGAAAGTCTATCCACATGCTCAGTTCCAAAATATAAGTGTGCTTGAAAGAAGCACTTCACCTAGATTTTTGGGAACACAAACATTCTTATCAGTAGGAAACTACACTCCATACATATATATAGGGCGGTAGAAGTTCCAATGCGTATTTTCTGTAAGAATAGCATGAATATCAGATCGGCAATTAGAATCTGACAGAGAATCCAGTGTAAATGTTTCTCCTGCAAACACTTCACATTGTCTTAGATGAACGAACGTCTCTCCACATGCTCAGTTCTGATAAGTAATATTCTGTGAAAACCGTTCTTCACCAAGCTTGTTGGGAACATGTAGTTTCTTTTCAGTTGCAAATTACTCTCTCTAACTTTATATGGGTTGCTACAATCTCCAAAAAGATTTTCCACTGAAATCTGTAGGAACTTCATCCTGGCACTAGGAAACTGTCTGAGAATACAGAGTAAATTTTTTCCTGTAACTATTTCCCATTTTAATATATGAATGTACGTCTCTACACATTCTCAGTTCTGAGATGTAAAAGTGTGTGAAAGCCGTCCTTCAACTATGTTGTTTGGAACATGAAGTATCTTTTCAAAAGCAAAATACACTGCATGATTTTATATTGGTAGGTTCTAACTCCAATTCTGTTTTCCTGTAAAACGGCAGGAACATGTATGTGGCTCTAGGAAACAAAGGATCCATAGGAAAAGTTTCCCCAGAAACCCATTCCCTTTGTGCTAGATTAACGAATCTCTCTCCCATGCTCGATTCTGATAGGCAAATGTTTGTGAAAGCCACACTTCACCAAAGTTGTCGGGAACAAAATGTTTCTTTCCAGTTGCAAAGTAAACTCCATAAATATATACAAGGGTTGTGTCAATTATCAACTCGGTTTTCCAGTGAGAATTGCAAGAATTTCAAAACTGCACTAGAAAACAGACTGAGAATGAAGAGTAAAAAATTCTCCTGCAAAGTGATCTCATTGTGCTAGATGAACCAACGAATCTACACATGCTCATTTCTGAGAGATAATTTTGTGTGAAAACCAATTACACCTAGCTTGTTGGGAATACACGGTTTCTCTTCAGTTCATAACAACATTCCTTATATATATAAGTGAATGTGCAAGCTCCAAATCGGTTTCCCAGTGAAAAATGCAGTAAATTCAAAGCGCACTAAGAAACAGACTGAGAAACCAGAGTAAAAGTTTCTTTTGCAAAACGTTCCATTTGGGATACATTAATGAAAGTCTCTCCCCATGCTCAGTTCTGAGATATAAGTGTGTTTGAAAGCAGTCCTTCACCTAGATTTTGTGAACACAATCTATCTTATTAGTAGAAAAATACAGTCCATAGAAATATATAGGGAGTTAGATGTTCCAACATGTATTTCCAGTAAAAACTGCAGGAATTTCAAATTGGCACTAGAAAAGTGACTGAGAAACCAGAGTAAATGTTTCTCATGCAAACCGTTCACATTGATCTACATGAACGAAAGCCTCTCCACATGCTGAGTTCTGATACGTGTCAGTGTCTGAAAGCCTTTCTTCCCCTAGCTTGTTGGGAACAAGAAGTTTCTTATCAGTTGCAAACTCTACTCCATATATTTAGAAGGATTGCTAGAACCACCAAATTGTATTTCCAATGAAATCTGTAGGAATTTCAACCCGATACTAGGAAACAGCCTGAGAATCCAGAGGAAAATTTCCTCCAGCAACCCTTTCCAAATTTGCTTGATGAATGAATGTCTCTCCTCATGGTCAGATATGAGAGGTAACTGTAAGTGAAAGCCTCTTTCACATAGGTTGTTAGGAACACAAAGATGGTTTTTAGTTGCAAAATACAGTCTTTATAACAGTATGGGTTATAACATGTTCCAAATGTGATTTACACTGAAACCTGCAGGAAATTCAACACATTACTAGGAATTAGACTGAGAAAACAGAGTAAATTTTTTCCTGCAAACACTTCCCTTTGTGGTAGATGAACAAAATTCGCTTAACATGCTCAGAACTTATAAGTAACTGGGTGTGAAATCTGTCCTTCACCAAGGTTGTGGGAACAAATTGTTTCATTAGAGGTACAATATATTCTCCATACACATATATAAAGGGAGAGTATATTTCCAAACCGAATTTCCAGTGAAAACTGCAGGAACATCAAACCGGCAACAGGAAACACACTGAGAACCCAGAGAAATTGTTTCTCATGCAAACCGTCCACATTGTTCTACATGAACGAACGCCTCTCCACATGGTAATTTCTGATACGTGTCAGTGTGTGAAAGCCTTACTTCCCCTAGCTTGTTGGGAGCATGAAGTTTCTTATCAATTTCAAATTCTACTCCATATATTTATAAGGATTGCTAGAACAACCAAATTGGTTTTCCACTGAAAACCAGGAATTTAAACCTGGCAGCTGGAGAAAGCCTGAGAATCTAGAAGAAAATTTTCTCAAGCAACACTTTACAATTGTGCTTGATGAACGAATGTCTCTCTTCATGCTCAGATCTGAGAGGTAACTGTATGTTAAAGCCGACTTTAATATACTTTGTTGGGAACACAAATTTGGTTTTTAGATGCAAACTATAGTCCATATATATATATGGGGAATTACAGATTCCAACACGGATTTAAATTGAATACTGCAGGAAATTCAACCCAATACTATGAAATAGACTGAGAAAACCGAGTAAATTTTCTCCTGCAACCACTTCTCTTGGTGGTAGTTGAACGAAATACTCTCAACATGCTCAGATCTAATAAGTAACTGAGTGTGAATTCTGTCCTTCACTAATGTTGTGGGAACAAATTATTTCATTTCAGTTGCAATCTACACTCTATATATGTATACAGAGTGTGACTATTTCCAACTCGATTTTCCAGTGAAAACTGCAGGAACATCCACATGGCAATAGGAAACAGACTGAGTAACCAGAGTAAAATTTTTTATGCAACTTATTCCCTTTGTTCTAGATGAAGTACTGTCTCCCCACATGCATATTTCTGAGGGATAAATGTCTTTGAAAGCAGTCCTTCACCTAGCTTGTTGTGTAAACTAAGTTACTTTTGAGTTACAATCTACTATCCTTTCATATATGAGTGGATATACCAAATCCAGCCAGGTTTTCCAGTAAAAACTGCAGGAACTTCAAAGCCACAGTAGGAAAATCAATGAGAATCGAGAATGAAGATTTCCCCTGCAAAGCGGTCACTATAGCTAGATAAACGAACTCAACTCCACATGATCAGTTTTCAGCTATAAGTGTGTTTGAAGTCCGTGTTTAAATTATCTTGTTGGCAACACAAAGAATCTTTAAGTTTGCAAACTTCAATCCATACATGTATATGGGAAGGTACTATCCCCTACACGGTTTTGCACTATACACTGCAATAACTTCAAACCAGCACTAGGAAAAACACTGAGAATCCAGAATAAAGTTTCTCTTGCAAACCGTGCTATTTGTGCTAGATGAGCGATAGTCTCTCCACATGCTTATTTCTTAAATATAAGTGTGCTTGAAAGCAGCCCTTCACCTAGATTTTTGGGAACCCAAACATACTTATATGTAGCAAACTACACTCCAAACATATATATAGGGAGGTAGAAGTTCCAACTCGGATTTTCTGTAAGAACTGCAGAAATTTCTGTTTGGTAGATGGAATCAGTCAGAGAATCCAGAGTAAACGTTTCTCCTGCAATCTCTTCACTTTGTCCTAGATGAACGAATGTCTCTCCACATGCTAAGTTCTGATAGGTAATATTGTGTGAAAACCTTTCTTCACCTAGCTTGTTGGGAACATGTAGTTTCTTTTCAGTTGCAAATTACTCTCCCTGTATTTATATGGGTTGCTCAACCTCCATAATGTTTTTCCACTGAAATCTGCAGGAACTTCAACCCGGCACTTAGAAACTATCTGAGAATACAGACTAAATTTTTTCCCGTAAGTACTTCCCATTTTACTATATGAATGTAGGTCTATCTATACACATTCTCAGTTCTGAGATGTAAATGTGTGTGAAAGCCGTCCTTCAAATCTGTTGTTTGGAACATGAAGTATGTTTTCAGAAGCAAAATACACTGCATGATTTTATATGGGCAGGTTCTAACTCCAACTCTGTTTTCCTGTAAAACGGCAGGAACATGTAAGTGGCTGTAGGAAACAGACAAAGTTCCATAGTAAAAGTTTCCCCAGAAAACCGTTCCATTTTTGCTAGATTAACGAATCTCTCTCCCATGCTCGATTCTGATAGGCAAAAGTTTGTGGAAGCCACACTTCACTAAATTTGTCGGGAACAAAATGTTTCTTTCCAGTTGCAAAGTAAACTCCATAAATATATACAAGGTGTGTGTCAATTATCAACTCGGTTTTCCAGTGAAAATTGCAAGATTTTCAAAACTGCACTAGAAAACAGACTGAGAATGAAGAGAAAAATATTCTCCTGCAAAGAGATCGCTTTGTGCTAGATGAACCAACGACTCTCCACATGCTCATTTCTGAGAGATAAGTTTGTGTGAAAACCAAATTTCACCTAGCTTGTTGGGAACACACGGTTTCTCTTCAGTTGATAAAAACATCCCATACATATATAAGTGAATGTGCAAATTCCAACTCGGTTTCCCAGTGAAAAATGCAGTAAATTCAAAGCACACAAAGAAACAGACTGAGATACCAGGGTAAAAGTTTCTTTTGCAAACCGTTCCATTTGGGCTAGATTAATGAAAGTCTCTCCCCATGCTCAGTTCTGAGATATAAGTGTGTTTGAAAGCAGTCCTTCACCTAGCTTTTTCTGAACACAAACTAACTTATTAGTAGAAAAGTACAGTCCATAGTAATATATAGGGAGGTGGAAGTTCCAACACGTATTTCCAGTAAAAACTGCAGGAATTTCAAATTGGCACTAGAAAAAAGACTGAGAAACCAGAGTAAATGTTTCTCATGCAAACAATTCACATTGATCTACATGAACGAAAGCCTCTCCACATGCTGAGTTCTGATACGTGTCAGTGTATGAAAGCCTTCCTTCCCCTAGCTTGTTGGGAGCATGAAGTTTCTTATCAGTTGCACACTCTACTCCATATATTTAGAAGGATTGCTAGAACCACCAAATCGTATTTCCAATGAAATCTGCTGGAATTTCAACTCGGCACTAGGAAACAGCCTGAGAATTCAGAGAAAATTTCCCCCAGCATACCTTTCCAAATTTGCTTGATGAATGACTGTCTCTCCTCATGCTCAGATCTGAGAGGTAGCTGTATTTTAAAGCCGTCCTTTATATAGTTTGTTGGGAACACAAATTTTTTTTTAGGTGCAAACTACAATCCAGATATATATATGGGGAATTACAGATTCCAACACTGATTTACATTGAATTCTGCAGGAAATTCAACCGAATACTATGAATTAGACTGAGAAAACCGAGTAAATTTTCTCCTGCAATGCGTTCTCTTTGTGGTAGATGAACGCAATACTCTCAAAATGCTAAGTTCTTTTAAGTAACTTGGTGTGAATGCTTTCCTTCTCCAAGGATGTGAGAACAAAATGTTTCATTTCATTTGCAAACTACTCTGTATATGGGTATATAGGGTGTTACTATTTCCAACTAGAATTTCCAGGGAAAACTGCAAGAACACCCAAATTGCAATAGGAAACAGACTTAGAAACCAGAGTAAAATTTTTCCTGCAATATGTTCCCTTGGTTCAAGATGAAGGAATGGCTGCCCACATGCACATTTCTGAGGGATAAATGTCTTTCAAAGCAGTCCTTCACCTAGCTTGTTGGGAAATCAATGTTTCCTTGAGTTACAAAGTACTCTCCTTTCATATATGAGTGGATATACTAGCTCCAACTAGGTTTTCCGGTAAAAACTGCAGGAAATTCAAAGCGGCACTAGAAAACACACTGAGAATCCAATGTAAAGATTTCTCCTGCAAATCGATCACTATTGCTAGATAAACAAACGGATATAAACATGATCAGTTATCAGTGATAAGTGATTTTGAAGGACGTTTTTCAACTAGCTTGTTGGCAACACAAAATCAGTTTAAGTTTTTAAACTGCAATCCTTGCATAAATATGGGTAGGTACTGTAAACTACTCGGGCTTCAACTGATAACGGCAGGAAGTTAAAAGCAGCACTGGGAAACAGACTGAGAATCCAGAATAAAAGTTTATCTTGCAAAACGTTCCATTTGTGCTATATGAGCGAACATCTCTCCACATGCTCAGTTCTAAGATAGAATTGTGATTGTAAGCATTCCTTCACTTAGAATTTTGAGAACACAATCATTCTAACCAGTAGTAAACTACACTCCATACATATACATAGGGATGTAGAAGTTCAAACTCGGATTTCCATTAAAAACTGCACGACATTCCAATTGGCAGTAGGAAACAGACTGAGTAACCAGAGAAAATGTTTCTCCTGCAATCAGTTCATTTTTTTCTACGTGAACGAAAGCTTCTCCACATGCTCAGTTCTGATAGGTATCAGTGTGTGAAAGTCTTCCTTTGCCTACCATGTTGGGAACATGAAGTTTCCTTTCAGTTGCTAACTCTACTCCATATATTTATATGGTGTGCTAGAACCACCAAATCATTTTTTTCACTGTAATCTGCAGGAATTTCAACCCGACACTTGGAAACAGACCGAGAATGCAGAGAAAAATTTTCTCCATCAAACCGTTCCAATTGTGCTTGATGAACGAATGTCTCTCCACATGCTCAGATCTGTGAGGTAGGTGTGTGTGAAAGTCGTCCTTCACATATGTAGTTGGGAACTAAAAGATTGGTTTAGTTGCAAACTACAGTGCATATATTTATATAGGGAAATACATGTTCCAACACGGATTTACACTGAAAACTGCAGGAAATTCAACACAGTACTAGGAATTAGACTGAGAAAACAGAGTAAATCTTCTCCTGCAACCACTTCCCTTTGTGGTAGATGAACAAAGTATACTCAAAATTGTCAGTTCTTATAAGTAACTGGGTTTGAAGTCTGTACTATCAACAACGTTGTTGGAACAAAATGTTTCATTTCAGTTGCCATCTACACTCCATATATATAAAAAGGGGTGACTATTTCCAAACCGAATTTCCAGTGAAAACTGCAGGAACATCAATCCGGCAGTCGGAAACACACTAAGAAACCAGAGTAAATATTTCTCATGCAAAATTTTCACATTGGTCTTCATGAACGAAAGCATCGCAACATGCTCAGTTCTGATACGTGTCAGTGTGTGAAAGCCTTACTTACCCTAGATTGTTAGGAACATGAACATTCTTTTCAGTTGCAAAATCTACTCTATATGTTTAGAAGGATTGCTAGATCTAGCAAAATGTTATTCATCTGAAATCTGCAGGAATTTCCACCTGGCACTTGGAAACAGCCTGAGGATCCAGAGGAAAATTTTCTCCAGTAGCCCATTCCAATTGTGCTTGATGAACGTATGTGTTTCTTCTTGCTCAGATCTGAGAGGTAGCTGTATGTGAATGCCGTCCTTCACATAGATTGTTGGGAACACAAAGTTTATTTTTAGTTGGAAACTACAGTCCATATATTTATATGGTGAATTGAATATTCCAACACGGATTTACACCGAAAACTGCAGGAAATTCAACACATTACTAGGAATTAAACTGAAAAAACAGAGTAAATTTTCTGCTGCAACCGCTTCCATTTGTGTTGGATGAACGAAATACTCTCAACATGCTCATTTCATATAAGTAACTGGGCGTGAAAACTGTCCTTCACCAAGGTAGTAGGAAAAAAATGTTTCATTACAGTTGCAAACTTAACTAAATATGTATGTAGGTTATGACAATTTCCAACTGGATTTTCCAGTGAAAATTGCAGGAACATCCAACTGGCAATAGGAAACAGACTGAGAAACAAGAGTAAAATTTTTATTTTAACCGGTTCCCTTTGTTGTAGATGAAGGTATATCTTCCCACATACACATTTCTGAGGGATAAATGTCTTTGATAGCAGTCCTTCACCTAGCTTGTTGGGAAAACAATGATTCTTTTGAGTTAAAATCTACTATCCTTTCATATATGAGTGGATATACCAAATCCAGCTAGGATTTCCAGTGAAAACTGCAGGAACTTCAAAACCACACTAGGAAAATCACTGAGAATCGAGAATGAAGATTTCCCCTGCAAAGCGATCACTATAGCTATATAAACGAACTCATCTCCACATGATCAGTTTTCAGCAATAAGTGTGTTTGAAGGCCGTTTTTCACCTAGCTTGTTGGCAACACACAGATTCTTTAAGGTTGCCAACTGCAATCCATACATATAAATGGGTAGGAACTATTCCCTACACGGTTTTGCACTGTAAACTGCAGGCACTTCAAAGCAGCATTAGGAAACAGACTGAGAATCCAGAATAAAGTTTCTCTTGCAAACCGTTCTATTTGTTCTAGATGAGCGAACGTCTCTCCACATGATCAGTTCTAAAATATGTGTGCTTGAAAGCAGCCCTTCACTTAACTTTTTGGGAACACAAACATTCTTATCTGTAGCAAACTGCACTCCATACATATATATATAGGGCAGTAAAAGTTCCAACTCGGATTTTCTGTAAGAAATGCAGGAATTTCAGATCGTCAGATGGAATCGGTCAGAAAATCCAGAGTAAATGTTTCTCCTGCAAGCACGTCACATTGTCCTAGAAAAACGAATGTCTCTCCCCATGCTCAGTTCTGATAGGTAATATTGTGTGAAAGCCATTCTTCATGTATCTTGTTGGGAAAACGTAGTTTCTTTTCAGTTGAAAATTACTCTCCCTATCTTTATATGGGTTGCTAAAACCTCCAAAACGATTTTCCACTGAAATCTGCAGGATCTTCAACCCGGCACTAGGAAACTGTCTGAGAATACAGAGTAAATTTTTTTCCTGTAAATTCTACCCATTTTACTATATGAATGGAAGTCTCTTCACATTCTCAGTTCTGAGATGTAAATGTGTGTGAAAGCCGTCCTTCAACTATGTTGTTTGGAAAATGAAGTATATTTTCAGAAGCAAAATACACTGCATGATTTTATATGGGCAGGTTCTAACTCCAACTCTGTATTCCTGTAAAACGGCAGGAACATATAATTGGATCTAGGAAACAGACAAATGATCCATAGTAAAATTTTCCCCAGCAACCCATTCCCTTTGTGCTAGATTAACGAATCTCTCTCCCATGCTCGAATCTGATAGGCAATTGTTGGTGAAAGCCACACTTCACCAAAGTTGTCGGGAACAAATTGTTTCTTTCCAGGTGCAAAATAAACTCCATAAATATATACAAGGGCTGTGTCTATTTTCAAGTCGGTTTTCCAGTGAAAATTGCAAGAATTTCAAAACTGCACTAGAAAACAGACTGAGAATGAAGAGTAAAAGATTCTCCTGCAAAGCGATCGCTTTGTGCTAGATGAACCAACGACTCTCCGCATGCTATTTCTGAGAGATAAGTTTGTGTGAAAACCAAATTTCACCTAGCTTGTTGGGAGCACACGGTTTCTCTTCAGTTGATAAAAACATTCCTTACATATATAAGTGAATGTGCAAGCTCCAACTCGGTTTCCCAGTGAAAAATGCAGTAAATTCAATGCGCACTAAGAAACAGACTGAGAAACCAGAGTAAAAGTTTCTTTTGCAAACCGTTCCATTTGGGCTAGATTAATGAAAGTCTCTCCCCATGCTCAGTTCTGAGATATAAGTGTGTTTGAAAGCAGTCCTTCACCTAGCTTTTTTTAACACAAACTATCTTATTAGTAGAAATGTACAGTCCATAAAAATATATAGGGTGGTGGAAGTTCCAACACTTTTTTCCAGTAAAAACTGAAGGAATTTCAAATTGGCACTAGAAAAATGACTGAGAAACCAGAGTAAATGTTCCTCTTGCAACACGTTCAAATTTTTCTACTTGAATGAACACTTCTCCACATGCTCAGTTCTGATAGGTATCAGTGTATGAAAGCCTTCCTTCCCCTAGCTTGTTGGGAACATGAAGTTTCTATCAGTTGCAAACTCTACTCCATATATTTCTATGGAGTGATAGAACCACCAAAACATTTTTTCACTGTAATCTGCAGGAATTTCAACCCGGCACTTGGAAGCAGACTGAGAATCCATAGAAAAATTTTCTCCATCAACACGTTCCAATTGTGCTTGATGAACGAATGTCTCTCCACATGCTCAGATCTGAGATGTAGGTTTGTGTGAAAGTAGTGCTTATCATATATTGTTAGGGAACTCAAAGATTGTTTTTAGTTGTAAACTACAGTGCATATATATATGGGGATGTACAGGTTCCAACACGGATTTACACTGAAATCTGCAGGAAATTCAACACATTACTAGGAATTAGACTGAGAAAACAGAGTAAATTTTCTCCTGCAACCACTTCCCTTTGTGGTAGATGAACAAATTCACTCAAATTTCTCAGTTCTTATAAGTAACTTGGTTTGAAATCTGTCCTTCACCAAGGTTGTGGGAACAAAATATTTCATTACAGTTGCAATCTACACTCCAAATATATAAAAAATGAGTGACTATTTCCAAACCGATATTCCAGTGAAAACTGCAGGAACATCAAACCGGCAGTAGGAAACACACTGAGAAACCAGAGTAAATGTTTCTCATGCAAAATTTTCACATGGTTCTTCATGAACGAAAGCATCTCAACATGCTCAATTCTGATAAATGCCAGTGTGTGAAAGCCTTACTTCCCCTAGATTGTTGGGAACATGAATTTTCTTATCAGTTGCAATCTCTACTCCATATATTTATAAGGATTGCTAGAACTAGCAAGTCGGTATTCCACTGGAATCTGCAGGAATTTCAACCCGGCACTTGGAAACAGCCTGAGAATCCAGAGGAAAATTTTCTCCAGCAACCCTTTCCAATTGTGCTTGAGGAATGAATGTCTTTCATCATGCTCAGATCTGAGTGTTGGCTGTATGTGAAAGCCATCCTTCACATAGGTTGTTGGGAACACAAAGTTTTTTTAAGTTGCTAATTTCAGTCCATATATATATATGGGGAAATACATTTTCCAACAAGTATTTACACTGAAAAGTGCAGGAAATTCAAAACATTACTAACAATTAGACTGAGAAAACAGAGTAAATTTTCTCCTGTAACCACTTCCCTTTGTGTTATATGAACGAAATTCTCTCAAAATGCACAGTTCTTATAAGTAACTGAGTGTTAAATCTATCCTTCACAAAGATTGTGGGAACAAATTGTTTCTTTTCAGTTGCAAAGTACACTCTATATATGTATATATGGTGTGACTATTTCCAACTCGATTTTCCAGTGAAAACTGCAGGAACATCCACCTGGCAATAGGAAACAGACTGAGAAACCAGAGTAAATATTTCTCATGCAAAATTTTCATATTGTTCTACATGAACAAATGCATCTCCACATATTCATTTCTGATACGTGTCAGTGTGTGTAAGCTTTAATTCCCCTAGGTTTTTGGGAACAAGAATTGACTTATCAGTTGCAAAAACTTCTCCATATGATTATAAGGATTGGTAGAACTAGCAAATTGTTATTCCACAGAAATCTGCAGGAATTTCAACCAGGCACTTGGAAACAGCCTGAGAATCCAGAGGAAAATTTTCTCCAGCATCCCTTTCCAATTGTGCTTGACGAATGAATGTATTTCTTCGTGCTCAGAACAGAGAGGTAGCTGTAGTTGAAAGCCATCCTTCATAGGTTGTTGGGTACACAAATTTGTTTTTAGTTGAAAACTACAGTCCATATATATATATGGGGAATTGCATTTTCCAACAGGTATTTACACTGAAAAGTGCAGGAAATTCAACACATTACTAGGAATTAGACTGAGAAAACAGAGTAAATTTTCTCCTGCAACCACGTCACTTTTTGGTATATGAAATAAATACACTCAACATGCTCAGTTCTTATTAGAATCTGAGTGTAAAATCTGTCTTTCACCAAGGGTGTGGGAACAAATTTTTCTTTGCAGTTGTAAACTACACTCTATATAAGTATAGACGGTGTGACTAATTCCAACAAGATTTTCCAGTGAAAACTGCAGGAACATTAACCTGGCAATTGGAAACCGACTGAGTAACCAGATTAAAATTTTCACTGCAACATGTTCCCTTTGTTCTAGATGAAGAAATGTCTCCCCACATGCACATTTCTGAGGGATAGATGTCTTTGTAAGCAGTCCTTCAACTAGCTTGTTGGGAAAACAATGTTTCTTTTGAGTTACAATCTACTATCCTTTCATATATGAGTGGATATACCACATCCAGCTAGGTTTTCTTGTGAAAACTGCAGGATCTTCAAAGCCACACTAAGAAAATCACTGAGAATCGAGAATGAAGACTTCCCCTGCAAAACGATCACTATAGCTATATAAACGAAATCATCTCCACATGATCAGTTTTCAGCGATAATTGTGTTTGAAAGCTGTGTTTCACTTAGCTTGTTGGTAACACAAAGATTCTTTAAGGTTGCAAAATGCAATCCATACATATATATGGGTAGGTAGTATCCCCTACACGATTTTGCACTGTAAACTGCAGGAAGTTGAAAGCAGCACTAGGAAACAAACTGAGAATCCAGAATAAAGTTTCTCTTGCAAACGGTTCTATTTGTGCTAGGTAAGTGAACATCTCTCCACATGCTCAGTTCTAAAATATAAGTGTGCTTGAAAGCAGCCCTTCACCTAGCTTTTTGGGAACACAAACATTCTTATCAGTAGTAAACTACACTCCATACATATATATAGGGAGGTAGAAGTTCCATCTCGAATTTTCTGTAAGAACTGCAGGAATATCAGATACGCAGAAGGAATCATTCAGAGAAACCAGAGTAAATGTTTCTCCTGCAAACACATTGTCCTAGATAAACGAATATCTCTCCACATGCTCAGTTCTGATATGTAAAATTGTGTGAAATCCTTACTTCCCCTAGCTCGTTGGGGGCAAGAATTTTCTTATCAGCTGCATTCTCTAATCCATATATTTATAAGGATTGCTAGAGCCACCAAATCGTATTTCCAATGATATGTGCTGGAATTTCAGCCTGGCACTAGGAAACAGCGTTAGAATATAGAGGAAAATTTCCTCCAGCAACCCTTCCCAAATTTGCTTGATGAACGACGGTCTCTCCTCATGCTCAGATATGAAAGTTAGCTGTATGTTAAAGCCTTTTTCACATAGGTTTTTGGGAACACAAAGTTGGTTTTTAGATGCAAACTATAGTCTTTATAAATATATGCGGAATTACAGGATCCAACAAGGATTTACACTGAAAACTGCAGGAAATTCAACACATTACTTGGAATTTAACTGAGAAAACTGAGTAAATTTTCTCCTGCAACCACTTCCGTTTGTGGTAGATGAACGAAATTCTCTGAAAATGCCCCATTCTTATAAGTAACTGGGTGGGAAATCAGTCCTTCACCAAGTTTGTGGAAACAAAATGTTTCATTTCATTTGCAAACTACACTCTATATATGTATGTAGGTTGTGACAATTTCCAACTCGATTTTCCAGTGAAAACTGCAGGAACATCCAAATGGCAATAGGAAACATACTGAGAAACCAGAGTAAAATTTTTCTTGCAATCTTTTCCCTTTATTTTAGTTGAAGGAATGTCTCCCCATATGCACATTTCTGAGGGATAAATGTCTTTGAATTCAGTCCTTCACCTAGATTGTTGGGAAAACAATGTTTCTTTGAGTTACAAAGTACTCTGCTTTCATACATGAGTGGATATACTCGCTCCAACTAGCTTTTCCAGTGAAAACTGCAGGAAATTCAAAGCGGCACTAGGAAACACTCTGAGAATGGAGAGTAAAGATTTCTCCAGCAAAGCGGTCACTATTGCTAGATAAAAAAATGCATGTCCACTTGCTCAGTTTTGAGTGAGAAGTAATTTGAAGGACTTTTTTCACATATCTTGTTGGCAACACAAAGATACTTTAAGGTTGCAAACAGCAATCCATAAATATATATGGTTAGGTACTAACCCCTACTCGGATTTGCACTGAAAACTGCAGGAACTTCAAAGCAGCACTTGGAAACAGACTGAGAATCCAGAATAAAGTTTCTCTTGCAAACTGTTCCATTTGTGTTAGATGAGTGAACGTCTCTCCACATGCTAAGTTCTAAAATATAATTGTGTCTGAAAGCAGTCCTTCACCTAGATTTTTGGGAACAAAAACATCCTTATCAGTAGCAAACTTCACTCCATATATATATATAGGGAAGTAGAAGTTCCAACACGTTTTTCCTGTAAAAACTGCAGGAATTTCAAATTGATACTGGGAAACAGACTGAGAAACCAGAGTAAAATTTTTTCTGCAACCTGTTCTCTTTGTTCTAGATGAAGGAGTGTCTCCCCACATGCACATTTCTGTGGGATAAATGTCTTTGAAAGCAGTCCTTCACCTAGCTTGTTGGGAAAAAAATGTTGCTTTTGAGTTAAATCTACTATCCTTTCATATAATAGCAGATATACTAGCTCCAAAGAGGTTTTCCAGTGAAAACTGCAGGACCTTCAAAGCGGCACTAGGAAACACACTGATAATCGAGATTGAAGATTTCTCCTGCAAACCGATCACTTTTGTTAGATAAACGAACGCATACCCACATGCTAAATTTTCAGTGATAAGTGTGTTTGAAGGCCGTTTTTCACCTGGCTTGTTGGCAACACAAAGATTCTTTAAGTTTGCAAACTGCAATCCTTACATTTATACGGGTAAGTACAAGCCCCTAGACGGTTTTGCAAAGAAAACTGCAGGAAATTCAAAGCAGCACTAGGAAACAGACTGAGAAAGCAGAGTAGTTGTTTATCATGCAAACCGTACACATTGTTCTACATGACAGAACGCCTCTCATCATGCTCAGTTCTGATACATTTAAGTGTATGTAAGCCTTCCTTCCCAAAGCTTGTTGGGAATATGAAGTTTCTTATCATTGCAAATTCTACTCCACATATTTATTAGGATTGCTAGAACCACCAAATCGGATTTCCACTGAAATCTGCAGGAATTTCAACCAGGCACTTGGAAACAGACTGAGAATCCAGAGGAAATTTTCTCCAGCATCCCTTTCCAATTTTGCTTGATGAACGAATAACTCTCCTCATGCTCAGATCTGAGTGGTAGCTATATGAGAAAGCCATCTTTCACATAGGTTGCTGGGAAAAGTAAGTTGATTTTTAGTTGCAAACTACAGTCCATATATATATATATATGTGGAATTACAGTTTCCAACACGTATTTACACTGAAAACTGCAGGAAATTCAACACAGTACTAGGAATTAGACTGAGAAAACAGAGTAAATTTTCTCCTGCATCCACTTCCCTTTGTGGTAGATGAACGAAATACTCTCAACATGCTCAGTTCTTATAAATAACTTGGTGTTAAAGCGGTTTTTCACCAAGGTTTGGGGAGCAAAATATTTCATTCCAGTTGAAAATTACTCTGTATATATGTATATAGGGTGTGACTTTTTCCAACTCAATTTTCCAGTGAAAACTGCAGGAACATCCAAATGGCAATAGGAAACAGACTGAGAAACCAGAGTAAAATTTTTCTGCAACCTGTTCTCTTTGTTCTAGGTGAAGTAATGTCTCCCCACATGCACATTTCAGAGGGATAAATGTTTTTGTATGCAGTCCTTTAACTTGCTTTTTGAGAAAACAAAGTTACTTTTGAGTTACATACTACTATCCTTAATATATATGAGTGGATATACTAGCTCCAGCTAGGTTTTCCTTGAAAACTGTAGGAAATTCAAAGTGGCACTAGGAAACACACTGAGAATCGAGAATAAAGATTTCCCCTGCAAATCGATCACTATTGCTAGATAAACAAATGCACCTCCATATGCTCGGTTGTCAGCGATAACTGTGTTTGAAGGCCGTTTTTCACCTAGCTTGTTGGCAATACAAAGATTCTTTAAGTTTGCAAACTGCAATCCATACATAAATATGGGTAGGTACTAGAAACTACTCTGTCTTCAACTGATAACTGAAGGAAGTTCAAAGCAGCACTAGGAAAAAGACTGAGAATCCAGAATAAAAATTTCTCTTGCAAACAGTTTCATTTGTGCTAGATGAGCGAACATCTCTCCACATGCTCAGTTCAAAGATAGAATTGTGTTTGAAAGCATTTTTAACCAAGCTTTTTGGGAACACAAACATTCTTATCAGTAGCAAACTACACTCCATATATATACATAGGGATGAAGAAGTTCCAACTCGTTTTTCCATTAATAACTGCATGACATTCAAATCGGCAGTAGGAAACAGACTGAGT
Organism: Camelus dromedarius; assembly: GCF_036321535.1. Lineage (NCBI taxonomy): Eukaryota > Metazoa > Chordata > Mammalia > Artiodactyla > Camelidae > Camelus > Camelus dromedarius. The sequence continues at coordinate 9,035,273 of NC_087473.1, read as the reverse complement.
AACCAGAGTAATTGTTTCTCCTGCAACCCATTCTGTTTGTTCTACAGGAATGAACGCTTATCCACATGCTTAGTTCTGATAGGTATCAGTGTGTGAAAGCCTTCATTCCCCGAGCTTGTTTGGAACATGGAGTTTCCTATCAGTTACAAACTCTACTCCATATATTTATATGGAGTGCTAGATCCACCAAATCGTTTTTTTCACTGCAATCTGCAGGAATTTCAACCTGGCACTTGGAAACAGACTGAGAATCCAGAGAAAAATTCTCTCCAGCAAACTATTCCAATTTTGCTTTATGAACGAATGTCTCTCCACATGCTCAAATCTGAGAGTTAGGTGTGTGTGAAAGTCGTCCTACACATAGGTTGTTGGGAACTCAAAAATTGTTTTAAGTTGCAAACTACAGTGCATATATATATAGGGAAGTACAGGTTCCAACACTTATTTACACTGAAATCTGCTGGAAATTCAACACATTACTAGGAATTAGACTGAGAAAACTGAGTAAATTTTCTCCTGCAAACACTTTCCTTGTGGTAGATGAACAAAATACACTTAAAATTCTCAGTTCTTCTAAGTAACTGGGATTGAAATCTGACCTTCACCAAGGTTGTGGGAACAAAATATTTCATTTCAGTTGCAAACTACACTCTATATATGTGTGTAGGTTGTGACAATTTGCAACTCCATTTTCCAGTGAAAACTGCAGGAACATCCAACTGGCAATAGTAAAAAGCCTGAGAAACCAGAGTAAAATTTTTCCTGCAACCTGTTCCCTTTGTTCTAGATGAAGGAATGTCTCCCCACATGCACATTTCTGAAGGATAAATGTTTTTTAAGCAGTCCTTCACCTAGCTTGTTGGGAAAACAATGTTTCATTTGAGTTACAAAGTATTCTCTTTTCATATATGAGTGGAAATACTAGCTCCAACTAGGTTTTCCATTGAAAACTGCAGGAATTTCAAAGCGGCACTAGGAAACACACTGAGAATCGAGAATGAAAATTTCTCCTGCAAAGCGATCACTATTGCTAGATAAATGAACGCATCTCCACATGCTCAGTTTTCAGCGATAAGTGTGTTTGAAGGCTGTGTTTCATCTAGCTTGTAGGCAACACAAAGATTCTTTAAGGTTGCAGACAGCAATCCATACATATATATGGGTAGGTACTATCCCCTATATGGTTTTGCACTGAAAACTGCAGGAACTTCAAAGCAGCACTAGGGAAAATTCTTAGAATCAAGTATAAAGATTTTCTTGCAAACCGTATACATTTTTCTACATGAATTTACGCCTCTCCACATGCTCTATTCTGATACATGTCAGTGTATGAAAGCCTTCCTTCCACTACCTTGTTGGGAACTTGAATTGTCTTATCAGTTGCAAACTCTATTCCATATATTTATGAGGATTGCTAGAACGACCAAATCGTATTTCCACTGAAATCTGCAGGAATTTCAAACCGGCACTTGGAAACAGACTGAGAATACAGAGGAAATTTTTTCCAAACTCCCTTTCCAATATTGCTTGATGAACGAATATCTCTCCTCATGCTCAGATCTGAGAGGTAGCTATATGGGAAAGCCGTCCTTCTCATAGGTTGCTGGGAACAGAAAGTTGATTTTTAGTTGCAAATTACAGTCCATATATATATATGGGGAATTACAGTTCCCAACAAGTATTTACACTGAAAACTGCAGGAAATTCAACACAGTACTAGGAATTAGACTGAGAAAACAGAGTAAATTTTCTCCTCCAACCAGTTCCCTTTGTGGTAGTTGAACGAAATACTCTCAAAATTCTCAGTTCTTATATGAAACTGGGTTTGAAATCTGTCCTTCACAAAGGTTCTGGGAACAAATTATTTCATTTCTGTTGCAAACTACGCTCCATAAATATATATAGGTAGTGCCTATTTCCAACCCGATATTCCAGTGAAAACTGCAGGAAATTCAAATTGGCACTAGGAAACCGACTGAGATTCCAGAGTAAATGTTTCTCCTGCAAACCGTTCAATTTGTTCTACATGAACGAACGCCTCTCCACATGCATAATTCTGATAGATATCAGTGTTTGAAAACCGTCCTTCAATTAGCTTGTTGGGAACATGAAGTTTCTTATCAGTTACAAACTCTACTCCATATATTTATATGGAGTGTTAGAACCACCAAATCGGTTTTCAACTGAAATCTGCAGGAATTTCAACCTGGCACTTGGAAACAGACTGAGAATCCCGAGGAAAATTTTCTCCAGCAAACATTTCCAATTGTGCTTGATGAACGAAGGTCTCTCCACATGCTTATATCTGAGAGTTAGTTTTGTGAGAATGTTGTCCTTCACATATGTTGTTGGAAACACAAAGATTGTCTTCAGTTGTAAACTACAGTGCATATATATATAAGGAAGTACAGGTTCCAACAATGTTTTACACTGAAAACTGCAGGAAATTCAACACAGTACTAGGAATTAGACTGAGAAAACAGAGTAAATTTTCTCCTGCATCCACTTCCCTTTGTGGTAGATGAACGAAATACTCTCAACATGCTCAGATCTTATAAGTAACTGGGTGTGAAATCTGTCCTTCACCAAGGTTGTGGGAACAAAATGTTTCATTAGAGTTACAATATATTCTCCATATTCACAAATAGGGAGAGACTATTTCCAACCCGATATTCCAGTGAAAACTGCAGGAACATCAAACCTGCAGTAGGAAAAATGCTGAGAAACCAGAGTAATTGTTTCTCATGCAAACCGTTCAAATTGTTCTACATGAATGAACGCCTCTCCACATGCTAATTTCTGATACTTGTCAGTGTGTGAAAGCCTTACTTCCCCCAGCTTGTTGGGAATATGAAATATCTTCTCAGTTGCAAATTCTAATCCATATATTTATAAGGATTGGTAGAACCACCAAATCGGTTTTCCAATGAAATTTGTAGGAATTTAAACCTGTAACTTTGAAGAGCCTGAGAATACAGAGGAAAATATTCTCCAGCAACCCTTTCAAATTGTGATTGATGAACGAATGTCTCTCCTCATGCTCAGATCTGAGAGGTAGCTGTATGTTAAAACCGTCATTTATATAGGTTGTTGGGAACACAAATTAGTTTTTAGATTCAAACTAGAGTCCATATATATATATGGGGTATTACAGATTCCAACAGGGATTTACATTGAATATGCATGAAATTCAAAACATTATTATGAATTAGACTGAGAAAATAGAGTAAATTTTCTCCTGCAACCCGTTCCCTTTGTGGTAGATGAACGCAATGCTCTCAAAATGCTCAGGTCTTATAAAGACTTGGGTGTGAAAGCTGCCCTTCACCAAAGTTGTGGGAACAAAATGTTTCATTTCAGTTGCAACTACACTATATATTTGTCTGTAGATTGTGACAATTTCCAACTCGATTTTCCAGTGAAAATTGCAGGAACATCCAACTGGCAATAGAAAACAGACTGAGAAACCAGAGTGAAATATTTCCTGCAACCTTTTCCTTTGTTCTAGATGAAGGAATGTCTCCCCACATGCACACTTCTGAGGGATTAATATCTTTGAAAGCACACCTTCACCTATCTTGTTGGGAAAACAAAGTTTCTTTTGAGTTACCAACTACTATCCTTTCGTCTATGAGTGGATATACTAGCTCCAACTAAGTTTTCCAGTCAAAACTGCAGGAAATTTAAAGCGGCACTAGGAAACACACTGAGAATTGAGAGTAAAGATTTCTCATGCAAAGCGATCACTATTGCTAGATAAACGAACTCATCTCCACATGATCAGATTTCAGCGATAATTTTCTTTGAGGCCGTATTTCACCTATCTTGTTGGCAATACAATGATTCTTTTAGGTTGCAATCTTCAATCCATACATATATATGGGTAGGTACTATACCCTACTCGATTTTACAATGAAAACTGCAGGAAGTTAAAAGCAGCACTAGGAAACAGACTGATAATCCAGAATAAAGATTCTCTTGCAAACTGTACACATTGTTCTACATGAAATGACGCCTCTCCACATGCTCAATTCTGATACATGTCAGTGTATGAAAGCTTTACTTCCCCTAGCTTGTTGGGAACACAAAGTTTCTTTTGAGTTACAATCTACTATCCTTTCATATATGAGTGGATATACTAGCTCCAACTAAGTTTTCCAGTCAAAACTGCAGGAAATTTAAAGCGGCACTAGGAAACACACTGAGAATCGAGAGTAAAGATTTCTCATGCAAAGCGATCACTATTGCTAGATAAACGAACTCATCTCCACATGATCAGTTTTCAGCGATAATTGTGTTTGAGGCCGTATTTCACCTATCTTGTTGGCAACACAATGATTCTTTAAGGTTGCAATCATCAATCCATACATATATATGGGTAGGTACTATAACCTATTCGGTTTTGCAATGAAAACTGCAGGAACTTCAAAGCAGCACTAGGAAACAGACTGAGAATCCAGAATAAAGTTTTTCTTGCAAACCGTTCCATTTGTGCTAAATGAGTGAATGTCTCTCCACATGCTATTTTCTAAAATATATGTGTGATTGAAAGCAGTCCTTCACCTAGCTTTTTGGGAACACAAACATTCTTATCAGTAGCAAACTTCACTCCATATATGTATAAAGGGATGTAGAATTTCCAACTCGGTTTTCCTGTAAAAACTGCAAGAATTTCAAATCGGCAGAAGGAAACAGACTGAGAAACCAGAGTAAATGTTTCTCCTGCAAACACTTCACTTTGTCCTAGATAAACGAATGTCTCTCCTCATGCTCAGTTCTGATATGTAATATTGTGTGAAAGCCGTTCTTTACCTAGCTTGTTGGGAATATGTAGTATCTTTTCAGTTGCAAATTACTCTCCCTATATTTATATGGGTTGCTACAAACTCCAAAACGAATTTCCACTGAAATCTGCAGGAACTTCAACCCGGAACTAGGAAACTGTCTGAGAATAGAGAGTAAATATTTTTCCTGTAACTACTTCCCTTTTTACTATATGAAAGTACGTCTCTACACATTCTCAGTTCTGAGAGATATATGTGTGTGAAAGCCGTCCTTCAACTTTGTTGTTTGGAACATGAAGTATGTTTTCAGAAGCAAACTACACTGCATGTTAATATATAGGCAGGTTCTAGCTCCAACTCTGTTTTCCTGTAAAATGGCAGGAACATGTAAGTGGCTCTAGGAAACAGACAAAGAATCCATAGTAAAAGTTTCCCCAGCAACCCGTTCCCTTTGTGCTAGATTAATGAATCTCTCTCCCATGCTCGATTCTGATAGGCAAATGATTGTGAAAGCCGCACTTCACCAAAGTTGTTGGGGACACAATGATATTTTCCAGTTTCAAAGTACACTCCATACATATATATAAAGTGTGTGTCTATTTCCAATTCGTTTTTCAAGTGAAAACTGCAAGAATCCCAAACCTGCACTAGAAAACAGACTGAGAATAAAGATTAATATTTTCTACTACAAAGCGATCACTTTGTGCTACATGAACCAAAGACTCAACACATGCTCATTTCTGAGACATATTTTTGTGTGAAAACCAACATTCACCTAGCTTGTTGGGAACACACAGTTTCTCTTCAGTAGAAAACAACATTCCTTTCAGATATAAGTGAAGGTACAAGCTCCAACTCGGTTTCAAAGTGAAAACTGCAGTAAATTCAAAGCGCACTAAGAAACAGACTGAGGAACCAGAGTAAAATTCTTTTGCTAATTGTTCCATTTGTGCTAGTTTAACAAAAGTCTCTCCCCATGCTCAGTTCTGAGAAATAAGTGTGTTTGAAAGCAGTCCTTCCCCTAGATTTTTGTGAACACAGACATTCTTATTAGTAGCAAACTACACTCCATACCAATATATAGGGAGGTAGAAGTTCCAACACGGATTTCGAGTAAAAACTGCACGAATTTCAAAATGTTACTAGGAAACAGACTGAGAAACCAGAGTAAAATTTTTCCTGCAAACTGTTCTCTTTGTTCTAGATGAAGGAATGTCTCCACACATGCACATTTCTGAGTTATAAATGTTTTTGATAGCAGTCCTTCAACTAGCTTGTTGGGAAAACAAATTTTTTTTTGAGATACAAACTACTATCCTTTAATATATGACTGGATATACTAGCTCCAAAAAATTTATCCGTTGGAAACTGCAGGAAGTTCAAAGTGGCACTAGGAAACAAGCTGAGAATGGAGAGTAAAGATTTCTCCTGCAAAGCGATCACTAATACTACATAAACAAACGCAACTCCACATGCTCAGTTTTCAGCAATAAGTGTGTTTGAAGACCGTTTTTCACCTAGCTTGTTGGCAACACGAAGATACTTTAATTTTGTAAAATGCAATACATAGATAAATAAGGGGAGGTACTAGAAACTACTCGGTCTTCAACTGATAACTGCAGGAAGTTCAAAGCAGCACTGTGAATCAGACTGAGAATCCAGAATAAAAGTTTCTTTGCAAACCGTTCCAATTGTGCTAGATGTGCGAACATCTATCCACATGCTCACTTCTAAGATAGAATTGTGTTTGAAAGCATTCCTTCATCTAGATTTTGAGAACACAATCATTCTTATCAGTAGTAAACTACACTCCATAAATATACATAGGGATGTAGAAGTTCCAACTCGGTTTTCCATTAAAAACTGCACGACATTCAAATCGGTAGTAGGAAACAGACTGAGAAACCAGAGTAATTGTTTCTCCTGCAGCCCGTTCAAATTGTTCTATGTGAGCGAACACTTTTCCACATGCTCAGTTCTGATTGGTATCAGTGTGTGAAAGTCTTACTTCCCCTAGATTGTTGGGAACATGAAGTTTCCTATCAGTTGAAATTCAAATCCATACATTTATATGGAGTGCTAGAATCACCAAATCGTTTTTTCACTGTAATCTGCAGGAATTTGAACCCGGCACTTGGAAACAGCCTGAGAATCCAGAGAAAAATTTTCCCAAAAAACCCGTTCCAATTGTGCTTGATGAAGGAATGTCTCTCCACATGCTCAGCTCTGAGATGTAGGTGTGTGTGAAAGTCGTCCTTCAAATATGTTGTTGGGAACAGAAAGATAACTTTTAGTTGCAAACTACAGTCCATATATATATATGGGGAATTACAGTTTCCAACAAGGATTTACACTGAAAACTGCAGGAAATTCAACACAGTACTAGGAATTAGACTGAGAAAACAGAGTAAATATTCTCCTGCATCCACTTCCGTTTGTGGTAGATGAACGAAATACTCTCAACATGCTCAGTTTTTATAAATAACTTGGTGTTAAAGCGGTCTTTCACCAAGGTTGCTGGAACAAAATATTTCATTTCAGTTGCAAACTACGCTCCGTATATATATATAGGTAGTGCCTATTTCCAACCCGATATTCCAGTGAAAACTGCAGGAAATTCAAATTGGCACTAGGAAACCGACTGAGAAACCAGAGTAAATGTTTCTCCTGCAAACCGTTCAATTTGTTCTACATGAACGAACGCCTCTCCACATGCATAATTCTGATAGATATCAGTGTTTGAATACCGTCCTTCACTTAGCTTGTTGGGAACATGTAGTTTCTTATCAGTTACAAAATCTACTCCATATATTTATATGGAGTGCTAGAACCACCAAATCGGATTTCAACTGAAATCTGCAGGAATTTCAATCCGGCACTTGGAAACAGACTGAGAATCCCGAGGAAAATTTTCTCCAGCAAACATTTCTAATTGTGCTTGATGAACTAAGGTCTCTCCACATGCTTATATCTGAGAGTTAGTTGTGTGAGAATGTTGTCCTTCACATATGTTGTTGGGAACACAAAGATTGTTTTTTGTTGTTAACTACAGTGCATATATATATATAGGGAAGTACAGGTTCCAACAATTATTTACACTGAAAACTGCAGGAAATTCAACACATTACTAGGAATTAGACTGAGAAAACAGAGTAAATTTTCTCCTGCAACCACTTCCCTTTGTGGTAGATGAACGAAATACTCTCAATATGTTCATTTCTTATAAGTAACTGAGTGTGAAATCTGCCCTTCACCAAGGTTGTGGGAACAAAATATTTCATTTCACTTGCAAACTACACTCTATATATGTATATAGGGTGTGAGTATTTCCAACTCGATTTTCCAGTGAAATATGCAGGAATATCCACATGGCAATAGGAAACAGACTGAGTAACCAGAGTAAAATTTTTCCTGCAACAAGTTCCCTTTGTTCTAGATGAAGGAATGTCTCCCCACATGCACATTTCTGAGCGATAAATGTCTTTGAAAGAAGTCCTTCAACTAGCGTGTTGTGTAAACAATGTTTCTTTTGAGTTACAAACTACTATAATTTCATATATGAGTGGATATATCAAATCAAGCTAGTTTTTCCAGTGAAAACTGCAGGAATTTCAAAGCCTCACTAGGACATTAACTGAGAATCGAGAATGAAGATTTCCCCTGCAAAGCGATCACTATAGCTAGAGAAACGAACTCATCTCCACATGATCAGTTTTCAGTGATAAGTGTGTTTGAAGGCTGTGTTCACTTTGCTTCTTGGCAACACAAAGATTCTTTAAGGTTGCAAACTTCAATCCCTTCATATATATGGGCTGGTACTATCCCCTACACGGTTTTGCACTGTAAACTGCAGGAACTTCAAAGCAGCACTATGAAACATACTGAGAATCCATAATAAAGTTTCTCTTGCAAACCGTTCTATTTGTGCTTGATGACCAAATGTCTCTCCACATGCTCCGTTCTAAAATATAATTATGCTTGAAAGCAGCCCTTCACCTAGCTTTTTGGGAACACAAACATTCTTATATGTAGCAAACTACACTCCATACATATATATAGGGCGGTAGAAGTTCCAACTCGGATCTTCTGTAAGAACTGCAGGAATTTCTGTTTGGGAGATTGAATCATTCAGAGAAGCCAGAGTAAATGTTTCTCCTGCAAACACTTCACTTTGTCCTAGATGAACGAATGTCTCTCCACATGCTCACTTCTGATACGTTTTAGTGTGTGAAAGCATTCCTTCCCCTATCTTGCTGGGATCATGTAGTTTCTTATCAGTTGCAAACTCTACTGCACATAATTATATGTAGTGATAGAAAAACCAAATCGTATTTCCAATGAAATCTGCAGGAATTTCAACCCGGCACTAGGAAACACTCTGAGAATCCAGAGGAAAATTTCCTCCATCAACCCTTTTAAAATTTGCTTAATGAACGAATGTCTCTCCTCATGCTCAGATATAAGATGTAGCTGTATGTGAAAGTCTCCTTTCACATAGGTTGTTGGGAAGACAAATTTGGTTTTTAGATGCAAATTATAGTCTTTATAAATATATGGGGAATTACAGGTTCCAACACTGATTTACACTGAAAACTGCAGGTAATTCAACATAATACTAGGAATTAGATTGAGAAAACAGAGTAAATTTCTCCTGAATCCCCTACAATTTGTGCTAGATGAACGATATACTCTCAACATGCTCAGATTTTATAAGTAACTGGGTGTGAAATTTGTCCTTCACCAAGGTTGTGGGAACAAATTGTTTCATTAGAGTTACAATATATTCTCCATACTCATATATAGGGAGAGAATATTTCCAACCCGTATTTCCAGTGAAACCTTCAGGAATATCAAACCGGCAGTAGGAAACACACTGAGAAACCAGAGTAATTGTTTCTCATGCAACCCGTTCACATTGTTCTACATGAACGAACGCCTCTCCACATGCTAAGTTCTGATTAGTGTCAGTGTGTGAAAGCCTCACTTCCCCTAGCTTGTTGGGAGCATGAAGTTTCTTATGAGTTGCAAATTCTTCTCCATATATTTATAAGGATTGCTAGAACCACCAAATCGTTTTTCCACTGAAAACCAGGAATTTAAACCTGGCACTTGGAAACAGCCTGAGAATACAGAAGAAAATTTTCTCCAGCAACACTTTCCAATTGTTCTTGAAGAACGAATGTCTCTCCTCATGCTCAGATCTGAGAGGTAGCTGTATGTTAAAGTCGCCCTTATTATAGTTTGTTGGGAACACAAATTTGGTTCTTAGATGCAAAATACAGTCCATATATTTATATGGGGAATTACAGATTCCAACACGGATTTACATTGAATACTGCAGGAAATTCAACCCAATACTATTAATTAGACTGAGAAAACAGAGTAAATTTTCTCCTGCAACAAATTCCATTTGTGGTAGATGAACGAAATACTCTCAAATACTCAGTATTTATAAGTAAATGAGAGTGAAATCTGTCCTTCACCAAGATTGTGGGAACAAATTGTTTCTTTTCAGTTGCAAACTACTCTCTATATAGGTATATACGGTGTGACTATTTCCAGCTCGTTTATCCAGTGAAAACTGTAGGAACATCCAAATGGCAATAGGAAACAGACTGAGAAACCAGAGTAAAATTTTTCCTGCAACTTGTTCCCTTTGTTCTAGATGAAGGAATGTCTCCCTTCATGCATATTTCTGAGGGATAAATGTCTTTGAATGCAGTCCTTCACCTAGCTTGTTGGGTAAACAATGGTTCTTTTGAGTTACAATCTACTATCCTTTCATATATGAGTGGATATACCAAATCCAGCTAGGTTTTCCAGTGAAAACTTCAGGAATTTCAAAGCCACACTAGGAAAATCACTGAGAATCGAGAATGAAGTTTTCCACTGCAAAGCGATCACTATAGCTAGATAAACGAACTCATCTCCACATGATCAGTTTTCAGCAATAAGTGTGATTGAAGGCCGTGTTTCACTTAGCTTGTTGGCAACACAAAGATTCTTTAAGTTTGCAAACTCCAATCCATACATGTATATGGGGAGGTACTAAACCCTACACGGTTTTGCACTGTAAACTGCAGGTACTTCAAAGCAGCACTAGGAAAAATTCTGAGAATCCATAATAAAGTTTCTCTTGCAAACCATTCTATTTGTGCTAGATGTGCGAAAGTCTCTCCACATGCTCAGTTCTAAAATATAAGTGTGCTTGAAAGCAGCCATTCACCTAGATTTTTGGGAACAAAAACATTCTTATCAGTAGCAAACTACACTCCATACATAAATATAGGGATGTAGAAGTTCCAACTAGGATTTTCTGTAAGAACTGCAGGAATTTCAGATCGGCATAAGGAATCATTCAGAGAAAACAGAGTAAAGGTTTTTCCTGCATACAGTTCACTTTTTCTTACATGAAAGAATGTCTCTCCCCATGCTCAGTTCTGATAGGTAGTATTGTGTGAAAGCCTTACTTCCCATTGCTTGTTGGGTTCATGAAGTTTCCTATCAGTTGCAAACTCTACTGCACATAATTATATGTAGTGATAGAAAAACCAAATCGTATTTCCAATGAAATCTGCAGGAATATCAATCCGGCTCTAGGAATCAGTCTGAGAATCCAGAGGAAAAATTCCTCCAGGAACCCTTTACAAATTTGCTTGATGAACGAATGTCTCTCCTCATGCTCAGATAAGAGAGGTAGCTGTATGTGAAACCTCCTTTCACATACGTTGTTGGAAACACAAATTTGGTTTTTATATGCAAACTACAGTCCATATATATATATGGGTTATTACATTTTCCAACAAGGATTTACACTGAAAACTGCAGGAAATTCAACACAGTACTAGGAATTAGACTGAAAAAACAGAGTAAATTTTCTCCTGCAACCACTTCCCTTTGTGGAAGATGAACGAAATACTCTCAACATGATCAGATCTTATAAGTAACTGGGTGTGAAATCTGTCCTTCACCAAGGTTGTGGGAACAAATTGTTTCATTAGAGTTACAATATATTCTCCATACTCATATATAGGGAGAGAATATTTCCAACCCGATATTCCAGTGAAACCTGTAGGAAAATTAAACCGGCAGTAGGAATCACACTGAGAAACCAGAGTAATTGTTTCTCATGCAACCCGTTCACATTGTTCTACATGAACGAACGCCTCTCCACATGCTAAGTTCTGATACGTGTCAGTGTGTGAAAGCCTTACTTCCACTTGCTTGTTGGGAGCATGAAGTTTCTTATCAGTTGCAAATTCTACTCCATATATTTATAAGGATTTCTAGAACCACCAAATCGCTTTTCCACTGAAAATCAGGAATTTAAACCTGGCAGCTGGAAACAGCCTTAGAATCCAGAAGAATATTTTCTAAAGCAACACTTTCAAATTGTGCTTGATGAACGAATGTCTCTTCTCATGCTCAGATTTTAGAGGTAGCTGTATGTTAAAGCCGTCCTTTATAAAGTTTGTAGGGTACACAAATTTGGTTTCTAGATGCAAACTATAGTACATATATATATATGGGGAATTACAGATTCCAACACGGATTTAATTTGAATACTGCAGGAATTTCAACCCAATACTATGAATTAGACTGAGAAAACAGAGTAAATTTTCTCCTGCAACCACTTCCCTTTGTGGTAGATGAACGAAATACTGTCAAAATGCTCAGTTCTTATAAGTAACGGAGTGTGAAATCTGTCCTTCACTAAGGTTGTGGGAACAAATTATTTCTTTTCAGTTGCAATCTACACTCTATATATATATACAGGTTGTGACAATTTCCAACTCGATTTTTCAGTGAAAACTGCAGGAACATCCACATGGCAATAGGAAACAGACTGAGTAACCAGAGTAAAATTTTTTCTGCAAATTTTTCGCTTTGTTCTAGATGAAGGAATGTCTCCCCACATGCACATTTCTGAGGGATAAGTGTCTTTGAAAGCAGTCCTTCAACTAGCTTGTTGGGTAAACAATGTTACTTTTGAGTAAAAATCTACTATCCTTTCATATATGAGTGGATATACAAATCCAGCCAGGTTTTCCAGTGAAAACTGCAGGAACTTCAAAGCCACACTAGGAAATTCACAGAGAATCGAGAATGAAGATTTCCCCTGTAAAGCGATCACTATAGCTATATAAACGAACTCAACTGCACATGATCAGTTTTCAGCGATAAGTGTGTTTGAAGGCCTTGTTTCAATTAGCTTGTTGGCAACACAAAGATTATTTAAGGTTGCAAACTCCAATCCATACATGTATATGGGAAGGTAATATCCCTTACACGATTTTGCACTGTAAACTGCAGGAACTTCAAAGCAGAACTAGGAAACAAACTGAGAATCCAGAATAAAGTTTCTCTTGCAAACTGTTCTATTTGTGCTACATGAGCGATAGTCTCTCCACATGCTCTGTTCTAAAATATATGTGTGCATGAAAGCAGCTTTTCACCTAGCTTTTTGGGAACCCAAACATATTATATTTAGCAAACTACACTCCAAACATATATTAGGGAGGATGAAGTTCCAACTCGGATTTTCTGTATGAACTGCAGGAATTTTAGATCGGAAAATGGAACCTGTCAGAGAATAAACAGTAAATGTTTCCCCAGCAAACACTTCACTTTGTCATAGATGAACGAATGTCTCTCCACATGCTCAGTTCTGATAGGTAATATTGTGTGAAAACCGTTCTTCCCCTAGCTTGTTGGGAACATGTAGTTTCTTTTCATTTGCAAATTACTCTCTCTAACTTTATATGGGTTGCTACAATCTCCAAAAAGATTTTCCACTGAAATCTGCAGGAACTTCATCCTGGCACTAGGAAACTGTCTGAGAATACAGAGTAAATTTTTTCCTGTAACTATTTCCCATTTTAATATATGAATGTACGTCTCTACACATTCTCAGTTCTGAGATGTAAAAGTGTGTGAAAGCCGTCCTTCAACTATGTTGTTTGGAACATGAAGTATCTTTTCAAAAGCAAAATACACTGCATGATTTTATATTGGTAGGTTCTAACTCCAATTCTGTTTTCCTGTAAAACGGCAGGAACATGTATGTGGCTCTAGGAAACAAAGGATCCATAGGAAAAGTTTCCCCAGAAACCCTTTCCATTTGTGCTAGATTAACGAATCTCTCTCCCATGCTCGATTCTGATAGGCAATTGTTTGTGAAAGCCACACTTCACCAAAGTTGTCGGGAACAAAATGTTTCTTTCCATTTGCAAAGTAAACTCCATAAATATATACAAGTGTTGTGTCTATTATCAACTCGGTTTTCCAGTGAAAATTGCAAGAATTTCAAAACTGCACTTGAAAACATACTGAGAATGAAGAGTAAAATATTCTCCTGCAAAGCGATCACTTTTTGCTAGATGAACCAACAACTCTCCACATGCTCATTTCTGAGAGATAATTTTGTGTGAAAACCAAATTTCACCAAGCTTGTTGGGAACACACGGTTTCTCTTCAGTTGATAAAAAAATTCCTTACATATATAAATGAATGTGCAAGCTCAAACTTTGTTTCCCAATGAAAGATGCAGTAAATTCAAAGCGCACTAAGAAACAGACTGAGAAACCAATGTAAAAGTTTCTTTTGCAAATCTTTCCATTTGGGCTAGATTAATGAAAGTCTCTCCCCATGCTCAGTTCTGAGATATAAGTGTGTTTGAAAGCAGTCCTTCACCTAGATTGTGTGAACACAATCTATCTTATAAGTAGAAATATGCAGTCCATAGAAATATATAGGGAGGTAGGATTTCCAACAGGTATTTCCAGTAAAAACTGCAGGAATTTCAAATTGGCACTAGAAAAATGACTGAGAAACCAGAGTAAATGTTTCTCATGCAAGCCGTTCACATTGATCTACATGAACGAAAGCCTCTACACATGCTCAGTTCTGATACGTGTCAGTGTGTGAAAGTTCTCAGACAGTTTCCTAGCTTGTTGGGAACATGAAGTTTCTTATCAGTTGCAAACTCTACTCCATATATTTAGAAGGATTGCTAGAACCACCAAATCGTATTTCCAATAAAATCTGCAGTAATTTCAACCCGAAACTAGGAAACAGCCTGAGAATAAAGAGGAAAATTTCCTCCAGCAACCCTTTCCATATTTGCTTGATGAACGAATGTCTCTCCTCATGCTCAGATATGAGAGGTAGCTGTAAGTGAAAGCCTCTTTCACATAGGTTGTTAGGAACACAAAAATCGTTTTTAGTTGAAAAATACATTCTTTATAACAATATGGGATATAACACGTTCCAAAACTGATTTACACTGAAAACTGCAATAAATTCAGCACATTACTAGGAATTAGACTGGGAAAACAGAGTAAATTTTCTCCTGCAACCACTTCCCTTTGTGGTAGATGAACAAAATTCTCTCAACATTCTCAGTTCTTATAAGTAACTGGGAGTGAATTCTGTCCTTCACCAAGGTTGTGGGAACAAGTTGTTTCATTAGAGTTACAATATATTCTCCATACTCATATATAGGGAGAGTATATTTCCAACCCGATTTTCCAGTGAAAACGGCAGGAACATCAAACCGGCAATAGGAAACACACTGAGAACGCAGAGTAATTGTTTCTCATGCAATCCGTCCAAATTTTTCTACATGAACGAACGCCTCTCCACATGCTAAGTTCTGATATGTGTCAGTGTGTGAAATCCTTACTTCCCCTAGCTTGTTGGGAGCAAGAAGTTTCTTATCAGTTGCAAATTCTACTCCATATATTTATAAGGATTGCTAGAACCACCAAATCGTTTTTCCACTGAAAACCAGGTATCAAAACCTGGAAGCTGGAAACCGCTTGAGAATACAGAAGGAAATTTTCTCCAGCAACACTTTAAAATTTTGCTTGATGAACGAATGTCTCTCCTCATGCTCAGAAATGAGAGGAAGCTGTATGTTAAAGCCGTCCTTTATATGGATTGTTGGGAACACAAATTTTGTTTTTGATGAAACTATAGTCCATATATTTATGTGGGGAATGACAGATTCCAACACGGATTTAAATTGAATACTGCAGGAAATTCAACACAATACTATGAATAAGACAGAAAACAGAGTAAATTTTCTCCTGCAACCAATTCCCTTTGTGGAAGATGAACGAAATACTCTCAAAATACTCAGTTCTAATAAGTAACGGAGTGTGAAAACTGTCCTTCACTAAGGTTGTGGGAACAAATTGTTTCTTTTCATTTGCAATCTTCACTCTATATATGTATACAGGGTGTGAATATTTCCAACTCGATTTTCCAGTGAAAACTGCAGGAACATCCACATGTCAATAGGAAACAGACTGAGTAACCAGAGTAAAATATTTTCTGCAACTTCTTCCCTTTGTTCTAGATGAAGGAATGTCTCCCCACATGCACATTTCTGAGGGATAAATGTCTTTGAAAGCAGTCCTTCACCTAGCTTGTTGGATAAACAAGGTTAATATTGAGTTACAATCTACTATCCTTTCATATATGAGTGGATATACCAAATCCAGCCAGGTTTTCCAGTGAAAACTGCAGGAATTTCAAAGCCACACTAGGAAAACCAATGAGAATCGAGAATGAAGATTTCCCCTGCAAATCGATCACTTTAGCTATATAAACGAACTCAACTCCACATGATCAGATTTCAGCTATAAGTGTGTTTGAAGGCCGTGTTTCACTTATCTTGTTGGCAACACAAAGATTCTTTAGGGTTGCAAAATTCAATCCATACATGTATATGGGAAAGTATAATCCCCTACACGGTTTTGCACTGTAAACTGCAGGAACTTCAAAGCAGCAATAGGAAACAAACTGAGAATACAGAATAAAGTTTCTCTTGCAAACCGTTCTATTTATGCTAGATGAGCGATGGTCTCTCCACATGCTCAGTTCTAAAATATAAGTGTGCTTGAGAGCAGCCCTTCACCTCGATATTTCGGAACCCAAACATACTTATATGTAGCAAACTACACTCCAAAAATATTTATAGGTAGCTAGAAGTTCCAACTCGCTTTTTCTGTAAGAACTGCAGGAATTTCAGATTGGTACATGGAATGAGTCAGAGAATCCAGAGTAAATATTTCTCCTGCAAAAACTTCACTTTGTCCTAGATGAACGAATGTCTCTCCACATGCTCAGTTCTGATATGTAGTATTGTGTGAACGCCGTTCTTCACCTAGCTTGTTGGGAAAATGTAGTTTATATTTAGTTGCAAATTTCTCTCCCTAAATTTTTATGGGTTGCTCAACTTTCATAAGGATTTTCCAATGCAATCTGCAGGAACTTCAACCCAGCACTAGGGAACTGTCTGAGAATACAGAGTAAATTTTTCCTGTAACTATTTCCCATTTTACTATATGAATGTACATCTCTACACATTCTCAGTTCTGAGATGTAAATGTGTGTGAAAGCCGTCCTTCAACTCTGTGGATTGGAATCATGAAGTATCCTTTCAGAAGCAAAATACACTGCATTTTTTTTATGGGCAAGTTGTATCTCCAACTATTTTTTCCTGTAAAACGGCAGGAACCTGTAACGGCTCTAGGAAACAGACAAAGGATTCATATTAAAGTTTCCCCAAAAGCCTTTCCATTTGTGCTAGGTTAACGGATCTCTCTCCCATGCTCGACTCTGATAGGAAATAGTTTGTGAAAGCCACACTTCACCAAAGTTGTCGGGAACAAAATATATCTTTCAAGTTTTAAAGTAAACTCCATTAATTTATACAAGTGGTGTGTCTATTATCGACTCTGTTTTCCAGTGAAAATTGCAAGAATTTCAATCTGCACTTGAAAACAGACTGAGAATGAAGAGAAAAAGATTCTACTGCAAAGAGATCGCTTTGTGTTAGATGAACCAACGACTCTCCACATGCTCATTTCTGAGAGATAAGTTTGTGTGAAAACCAAATTTCACCTAGCTTGTTGGGAACACACGGTTTCTCTTCAGTTAATAACAACATTCCTTACATATATAAGTGAATGTGCAAGCTCCAACTCGGTTTCCCAGTGAAAGATGCAGTAAATTCAAAGCGCACTAAGAAACAGACTGAGAAACTAGAGTAAAAGTTTCTTTTGCAAACCGTTCCATTTGGGCTAGATTAATGAAAGTCTCTCCCATGCTCAGTTCTGAGATATGTGTGTTTGAAAGCAGTCATTCAACTAGCTTTTTGTGAACACACACTATCTTATTCGTAGAAATGTACAGTCCTTATTAATATATAGGGTGGTGGAAGTTCCAACACGTATTTCCAGTAAAAACTGCAGGAATTTCAAATTGTCGCTAGAAAAATGACTGAGAAACCAGAGTAAATGTTTCTAATGCAAGCCGTTCACATTGATCTACATGAACGTAAGCCTTTCCACATGCTCAGTTCTGATACGTTTCAGTGTGTTAAAGCCATCCTTCCCCTAGCTTGTTGGGAACATGAACTTTCTTATCAGTTGAAAACTCTACTCCATATATTTAGAAGGATTGCTAGAACCACCAAATAGTATTTCCAATGAAATCTGAAGGAATTTCTATCCGATACTAGGAAACAGCCTGAGAATCAGAGGAAAATTTCCTCCAGCAACCCTTTCCAAATTTGCTTGATGAACGAATGTCTCTCCTCATGCTCAGATATGAGAGGTAGTTGTAAGTGAAAGCCCCTTTCACATAGATTGTTAGGAACACAAAGACGGTTTTTAGTTGCAAAATACAGTCTATATAACAATATGGGATATAACACGTTCCAAAACTGATTTACACTGAAAACTGCAGGAAACTCAACACATTACTAGGAATTAGACTGAGAAAACAGAGTAAATTTTCTCCTGCAACCACTTCCCTTTGTGGTAGATGAACAAAATTCTCTCAACAAGCTCAGTTCTTATAAGTAACTGGGAGTGAAATCTGTCCTTCACCAAGGTTGTGGGAACAAATTATTTCATTAGATTTACAATATATTCTCCATACTCATATATAGGGAGAGTATATTTCCAACCCGATTTTCCAGTGAAAACGGCAGGAACATCAAACCGGCAATAGGAAACACACTGAGAACCCAGAGTAATTGTTTCTCATGAAAACCGTCCACATTTTTCTACATGAACGAATGCCTCTACACATGCTAAATTCTGATACGGGTCAGTGTGTGAAAGCCTTACTTCCCCTAGCTTGTTGGGAGCATGAAGTTTCTTATCAGTTGCAAATTCCACTCCATATATTTATAAGGATTGCTAGAACCACCAAATCGGTTTTCCACTGAAAACCAGGAATTTAAACCTGGCAGTTGGAAACAGCCTGAGAATCCAGAAGAAAATTTTCTCCAGCAACACTTTCCATTTGTGCTTGATGAACGAATGTCTCTCCTCATGCTCAGATCTCAGAGGTAACTGTATTTTAAAGCCGTCATTTATATAGTTTGTTGGGAACACAAATTTGATTTTAAATGCAAACTATATTCCATATATATATATGGGGATTTACAGATTCCAACACGGATTTAATTTGAATACTGCAGGAAATTCAACCCAATACTATGAATTAGACTGAGAAAACAGAGTAAATTTTCTCCTGCAACCAATTCTCTTTGTGGTAGAAGAACGAAATTCTCTCAACTTGCTCAGTTCTAATAAGTACCTGAGTGTGAAATCTGTCCTTCACAAAGGTTGTGGGAACAAATTGTTTCTTTTCAGTTTCAATCTACACTCTATATATGTATACGGGGTGTGACTATTTCCAACTGGATTTTCCAGTGAAAACTGCAGGAACATCCATATGGCAATAGGAAACAGACTGAGTAACCAGAGTAAAACTTTTTCTGCAAATTGTTCCCTTTGTGCTAGATGAAGGAATGTCTCCCCACATGCACATTTCTGAGGGTTAAATGTCTTTGAAAGCAGTCCTTCACCTAGCTTGTTGGGTAAACTATGATTCTTTTGAGTTACAATCTACTATCCTTTCATATATGAGTGGATATACCAAATCCAGCCAGGATTTCCAGTGAAAACTGCAGGAATTTCAAAGCCACACTAGGAAAATCAATGAGAATCGAGAATGAAGATTTCCCCTGCAAATCGATCACTATAACTAGATAAACGAACTCATCTCCACATGATCAGTTTTCAGCTATAAGTGTGTTTGAAGGCCGTGTTTCACTTATCTTGTTGGCAACACAAAGATTATTTAGGTTGCAAACATCAATCCATACATGTATATGGGAAGGTACTATTCCCTACACAGATTTGCACTGTAAACTGCAGGAAATTCAAAGCAGCACTAGGAAACAAACTGAGAATACAGAATAAAGTTTCTCTTGCAAACCGTTCTATTTATGCTAGATGAGCGATAGTCTCTCCACATGCTCAGATCTAAAATATAAGTGTGCTTGAAAGCAGCCCTTCACCTAGATATTTGGGAACCCAAACATACATATACGTAGCAAAATACACTCCAAATATATAAATAGGGAGGTAGTAGTTCCAACTCGTATTTTCTGTAAGAACTGCAGGAATTTAAGATTGGTAGATGGAATGAGTCAGAGAATCCTGAGTAATTGTTTCTCCTGCAAACACTTCACTTTTTCCTAGATGAACGAATGTCTCTCCACATGTTCAGTTCTGATATGTAATATTGTGTGAACGCCGTTCTTCACCTAGCTTGTTGGGAAAATATAGTGTCTTTTCAGTTGCAATTTTCTCTCCCTAAATTTTTATGGGTTGCTCAAACTCCATAAGTATTTTCCACTGAAATCTGCAGGAACTTCAACCCGGCACTAGGAAACTGTCTGAGAATACAGAGTAAATTTTTTCCTGTAACTATTTCACATTCTACTATATGAATGTATGTCTCTACACATTCTCTGTTCTGAGATGTAAATGTGTGTGAAAGCCGTCCTTCCAATATGTGGTTTGGAATCATGAAGTATCTTTTCAAAAGCAAAATACACTGCATGTTTTTATATGGGCAGGTTGTAACTCCAACTATATTTTCCTGTAAAACAGCAGGAACATGTATGTGGCTCTAGGAAACAGACAAAAGATTCATAGTTAAATTTTCCCCAGAAACCCTTTCCCTTTGTGCTAGATTAACGAATCTCTCTCACATGCTCGACTCGGAAAGGCAATAGTTTGTGAAAGCCACACTTCACCAAAGTTGTCGGGAAAAAAATATTTCTTTCAAGTTGTAAAGTAAACTCCATAAATTTATACAAGTTGTGTGTCTATTATCAACTCAGTTTTCCAGTGAAAATTGCAAGAATTTCAAAACTACATTTGAAAACAGACTGAGAATGAAGAGAAAAATATTCTACTGCAAAGAGATCGCTTTGTGCTAGATGAACCAAAGACTCTCCACATGCTCATTTCTGAGAGATAAGTTTGTGTGAAACCAAATTTCACCTAGCTTGTTGGGAACACACGGTTTCTCTTCAGTTGATAACAACATTCCTTACATATATAAGTGAATGTGCAAGCTCCAACTCAGTTTCCCAGTGAAAGATGCAGTAAATTCAAAGCGCACTAAGAAACAGACTGAGAAACCAGAGTAAAAGTTTCTTTTGCAAACCGTTCCATTTGGGCTAGATTAATGAAAGTCTCTCCCCATGCTCATTTCTGAGATAAAAGTGTGTTTGAAAGCAGTCCTTTACCTAGATTTTGTGAACACAATCTATCTTTTTAGTAGAAAATTACAGTCCATAGAAATATATAGGGAGGTTGAAATTCCAACACTTATTTCCAGTAAAAACTGCAGGAATTTCTAATTGGCACTAGAAAAATGACTGAGAAACCAGAGTAAATGTTTCTCATGCAAGCCGTTCACATTGATCTACATGAATGAAAGCCTCTCCAAATGCTCAGTTCTGATACGTGTCAGTGTGTGAAAGCCTTCCTTCCCCTAGCTTGTTGGGAACATGAAGTTTCTTATCAGTTGCAAACTCTACTCCATATATTTAGAAGGATTGCTAGAACCACCAAATCGTGTTTCCAATGAAATCTGCAATAATTTCAACCCGATACTAGGAAACAGCGTGAGAATCCAGAGGAAAATTTCCTCCAGCAACCCTTTCCATATTTGCTTGATGAACGAATGTCTCTCCTCATGCTCAGATATGAGAGGTAGCTGTAAGTGAAAGCCTCTTTCACATAGGTTGTTAGGAACCCAAAGATGGTTTTTATTTGCAAAATACATTCTTTATAACAATATGGGTAATAACACGTTCCAAAACTGATTTACACTGAAAACGGCAGGAAATTCAACACATTACTAGGAATTAGACTGAGAAAACAGAGTAAATTTTCTCCTGCAACCAGTTCCCTTTTTGGAAAATGAACAAAATACTCTCAACATGCTCAGTTCTAATAAGTAACTGAGTGTGAATTCTGTCCTTCACTAAGGTTGTGGGAACAAAATGTTTCTTTTCAGTTGCAATCTACACTCAATGTATGTATAGAGGGTGTGACTATTTCCAACTCGATTTTCCAGTGAAAACTGCAGGAACATCCACATGGCAATAGGAAACAGACTGAGTAACCAGAGTAAAATTTTTTCTGCAACTTGTTCCCTTTGTTCTAGATGAAGGAATGTCTCCCCACATGCACATTTCTGACGGATAAATATCTTTGAAAGCATTCCTTCACCTAGCTTGTTGGATAAACAAGGTTAATATTGAGTTACAATCTACTATCCTTTCATATATGAGTGGATATACCAAATCCAGCCAGGTTTTCCAGTGAAAACTGCAGGAATTTCAAAGCCACACTAGGAAAATCAATGAGAATCGAGAATGAAGATTTCCCCTGCAAATCGATCACTATATCTAGATAAACGAACTCAACTCCACATGATCAGTTTTCAGCTATAGGTGTGTTGGAAGGACGTGTTTCACATATCTTCTTGGCAACACAAAGATTCTTTAAGGTTGCAAACTTCAATCCATACATTTATATGGGAAGGTACTATCCCCTATACGGTTTTGCACTGTAAAGTGCAGGAACTTCAAAGCAGCAATAGGAAACAAACTGAGAATACAGAATAAATTTTCTCTTGCAAACCTTTCTATTTATGCTAGATGAGCGATGGTCTCTCCACATGCTCAGTTCTAAAATATGAGTGTGCTTGACAGCAGCCCTTCACCTAGATATTTGTGGACCCGAACATACTTATATGTAGCAAACTACACTCCAAACATATATATAGTTATGTAGAAGTTCCAACTCGCTTTTTCTGTAAGAACTTTAGGAATTTCAGATTGGTAGATGGAATGAGTCAGAGAATCCAGAGTAAATGTTTCTCCTGCATACACTTCACTTAGTCCTAGGTGAACGAATGTCTCTCCACATGTTCAGTTCTGATAGGTAATACTGAGTGAATGCCGTTCTTCACATAGCTTGTTGGGAAAATATAGTTTCTTTTCAGTTGCAAATATATCTCCCTAAATTTTTATGTGTTGCTCAACTTTCATAAGGATTTTCCACTGAAATCTGCAGGAACTTCAACCCAGAACTAGGAATCTGTCTGAGAATAGAGAGTAAATTTTTTCCTGTAACTATTTCCCATTTTACTATATGAATATACGTCTCTACACATTCTCAGTTCTGAGATGCAAATGTGTGTGAAAGCCGTTCTTCAACTATGTGGTTTGGAATAATGAAGTATCTTTTCATAAGCAAAATACACTGCATGTTTTTATATGGGCAGATTGTAACTCCAACTATATTTTCCTGTAAAACAGCAGGAACATGTAATTGGCTCTAGGAAACAGAGAAAAGATTCATAGTAAAATTTTCCCCAGAAACCCTTTCCCTTTGTGCTAGATTAACGAATCTCTCTATCATGTTCGTCTCTGTTAGGCAATTGTTTGTGAAAACCACACTTAACCAAAGTTGTCGGGAACAAAATATTTCTTTCAAGTTGTAAAGTAAACTCCATTAATATATACAAGTGGTGTGTCTATTATCAACTCGGTTTTACAAGTGATAATTGCAAGAATTTCAAAACTACACTTGAAAACAGACTGAGAATGAAGAGTAAAAGATTCTACTGCAAAGAGATCGCTTTGTGCTAGATGAACCAACGACTCTCCACATGCTCATTTCTGAGAGATAAGTTTTTGTGAACCCAAATTTCACCTAGCTTGTTGGGAACACACGGTTTCTCTTCAGTTGATAACAACATTCCTTACATATATAAGTGAATGTGCAAGCTCCAACTCGGTTTCCCAGTGAAAGATGCAGTAAATTCAAAGCGCACTAAGAAACAGACTGAGAAACCAGAGTAAAAGTTTCTTTTGAAAACCGTTCCATTTGGGCTAGATTAATGAAAGTCTCTACCCATGCTCATTTCTGAGATATAAGTGTGTTTGAAAGCAGTCCTTTACCTAGATTTTGTGAACACAATCTATCTTATTAGTAGAATAGTACAGTCCATAGAAATATATAGGGAGGTAGAAATTCCAACACGTATTTCCAGTAAAAACTGCAGGAATTTCTAATTGGCACTAGAAAAATGACTGAGAATCCAGAGTAAATGTTTGTCATGCAAGCCGTTCACATTGATCTACATGAACTAAAGCCTCTCCACATGCTCAGTTCTGATACGTGTAAGTGTGTGAAAGCCTTCCTTCCCCTAGCTTGTTGGGAACATGAAGTTTCTTATTAGTTGCAAACTCTACTCTATATATTTAGAAAGATTGCTAGAACCACCAAATCGTATTTCCAATGAAATCTGCAATATATTCAACCCGATACTAGGAAACAGCCTGAGAATCCAGAGGAAAATTTCCTCCAGAAAACCTTTACATATTTGCTTGATGAACGAATGTCTCTCCTCATGCTCAGATATGAGAGGTAGCTGTAAGTGAAAGCCCCTTTCACATAGATTGTTAGGAACACAAAGTTGGTTTTTAGTTGCAAAATACATTCTTTATAACAATATGGGGTATAACACGTTCCAAAACTGATTTACACTGAAAACGGAAGGAAATTCAACACATTACTTGGAATTAGATTGAGAAAACTGAGTAAATTTTCCCCTTCAACCACTTCCCATTGTGGTAGATGAACAAAATTCTCTCAACATGCTCAGTTCTTATAAGTAACTGGGAGTGAAATCTGTCCTTCACCAAGGTTGTGGGAACAAATTGTTTCATTAGAGTTACAATATATTCTCCATACTCATATATAGGGAGAGTATATTTCCAACCCTAATTTCCAGTGAAAACTGCAGGAACATCAAACCGGCAACAGGAAACACACTGAGAACCCAGAGAAATTTTTTCTCATGCAAACCGTCCACATTGTTCTACATGAACCAACGCCGCTCCACATGCTAATTTCTGATACGTGTCAGTGTGTGAAAGCCTTACTTCCCCTAGCTTGTTGGGAGCATGAAGTTTCTTATCAGTTGCAAATTCTACTCCATATATTTATAAAGATTGCTAGAACCACCAGATCGTTTTTCCACTGAAAACCAGGAATTTAAACCTGGCAGTTGGAAACAGCCTGAGAATCCAGAAGAAAATTTTCTCCAGCAACACTTTCCAATTGTGCTTGATGAACGAATGTCTCTCCTCATGCTCAGATCTGAGAGGTAGCTGTATTTTGAAGCCGTCATTTATATAGTTTGTTGGGAACACAAATTTGGTTTTAAATGCAAACTATATTCCATATATATATATGGGGAATTACAGATTCCAACACGGATTTAATTTGAATACTGCAGGGAATTCAACCCAATACTGTGAATTAGACTGAGAAAACTGTAAATTTTCTCCTGCAACCAATTCTCTTTGTGGTAGATGAACGAAATTCTCTCAACATGCTCAGTTCTAATAAGTAACTGAGGGTGAAACCTGTCCTTCACTAAGGTTGTGGGAACAAATTATTTCTTTTCAATTGCAATCTACAGACTATATATGTATACAGGTTGTGACTATTTCCAACTCGATTTTCCATTGAAAACTGCAGGAACATCCTCATGGCAATAGGAAACAGACTGAGTAACCAGAGTAAAATTTTTTCTGCAAATTATTCCCTTTGTTCTAGATGAAGGAATGTCTCCCCTCATGCACATTTCTGACAGATAAATGTCTTTGAAAGCAGTCCTTCACCTAGCTTGTTGGGTAAACTATGTTTCTTTTGAGTTACACTCAACTATCCTTTCATATATGAGTGGATATTCCAAATCCAGCCAGGATTTCCATTGAAAACTACAGGAATTTCAAAGCCACACTAGGAAAATAAATGAGAATTGAGAATGAAGATTTCCCCTGCAAATCGATCACTATAACTAGATAAATGAACTCATCTCCACATGATCAGTTTTCAGCTCTAAGTGTGTTTGAAGGCCGTGTTTCACTTATCTTGTTGGCAACACAAAAATTCTTTAAGGTTGCAAACATCAATACATACATGTATATGGGAAGGTACTATTCCCTACACAGTTTTGCACTGTAAACTGCAGGAACTTCAAAGCAGCAGTAGGAAACAAACTTGGAATACAGAATAAAGTTTCTCTTGCAAACCGTTCTATTTATGCTAGATGAGCGATAGTCTCTCCACATGCTCAGTTCTAAAATATAAGTGTGCTTGAAAGCAGCCCTTCACCTAGATATTTTGAACCCAAACATACCTATACGTAGCAAACTACACTCCAAATATATAAATAGGGAGGTAGTAGTTCCAACTCGGATTTTCTGTAAGACCAGCAGGAGTTTCAGATTGGTAGATGGAATGAGTCAGAGAATCCTGAGTAATTGTTTCTCCTGCAAACACTTCACTTTTTCCTAGATGAACGAATGTCTCTCCACATGTTCAGTTCTGATAGGTAATATTGTGTGAACGCCGTTCTTCACCTAGCTTGATGGGAAAATATAGTTTCTTTTCAGTTGCAAATTTCTCTCCCTAAATTTTTATGGGTTGCTCAACCTCCATAAGGATTTTCCACTGAAATCTGCAGGAACTTCAACCCGGCACTAGGAAACTGTCTGAGAATACAGAGTAAATTTTTTCCTGTAACTATTTCCCATTCTACTATCTGAATATACTTATCTACACATTCTCATTTCTGAGATGTAAATGTGTGTGAAAGCCGTCCTTCAACTATGTGGTTTGGAATCATGAAGTATCTTTTCAGAAGCAAAATACACTGCATGTTTTTATATGGGCAGGTTGTAACTCCAACTATATTTTCCTGTAAAACAGCAGGAACATGTAAGTGGCTCTAGGAAACAGACAAAAGATTCATAGTAAAATTTTCCCCAGAAACCCTTTCCTTTTGTGCTAGATTAACGAATCTCTCTCCCATGCTCGACTCTGATAGGCAATTGTTTGTGAAAGCCACACTTCACCAAAGTTGTCGGGAACAAATTATTTCTTTCCATTTGCAAAGTAAACTCCATAAATATATAAAAGTGGTGTGTCTATTATCAACTCGGTTTTCCAGTGAAAATTGCAAGAATTTCAAAACTGCACTTGAAAACAGACTGAGAATGAAGAGTAAAAGATTCTACTGCAAAGAGATCGCTTTGTGCTAGATGAACCAACGACTCTCCACATGCTCATTCCTGAGAGATAAGTTTTTGTGAACCCAAATTTCACCTAGCTTTTTGGGAACACACGGTTTCTCTTCAGATGATAACAACATTCCTTAAATATATAAATGAATGTGCGAGCTCCAACTCAGTTTCCTAGTGAAAGATGCAGTAAATTCAAAGCGCACTAAGAAACAGACTGAGAAACCAGAGTAAAAGTTTCTTTTGAAAACCGTTCCATTTGGGCTAGATTAATGAAAGTCTCTACCCATGCTTATTTATGAGATATATGTGTGTTTGAAAGCAGTCCTTTACCTAGATTTTGTGAACACAATCTATCTTATTAGTAGAATAGTACAGTCCATAGAAATATATAGGGAGGTAGAAATTCCAACACTTATTTCCAGTAAAAACTGCAGGAATTTCAAATTGGCACTAGAAAAATGACTGAGAAAACAGAGTAAATGTTTCTCATGCAAGCCGTTCACATTGATCTACATGAACTAAAGCCTCTCCACATGCTCAGTTCTGATACGTGTCAGTGTGTGAAAGCCTTCCTTCCCCTAGCTTGTTGGGAACATGAAGTTTATTATCAGTTGCAAACTCTACTCCATATATTTAGAAAGATTGCTAGAACCACCAAATCGTGTTTCCAATGAAATCTGCAATAATTTCAACCCGATACTAGGAAACAGCCTGAGAATCCAGAGGAAAATTTCCTCCAGCAACCCTTTCCATATTTGCTTGATGAACGAATGTCTCTCCTCATGCTCAGATATGAGAGGTAGCTGTAAGTGAAAGATCCTTTCACATAGATTGTTAGGAACACAAAGATGGTTTTTAGTTGCAAAATACAGTCTTTATAACAATATGGGATGTAGCACGTTCCAAAACTGGTTTACACTGAAAACTGCAGGAAATTCAACACATTAGTAGGAATTAGACTGAGAAAACAGAGTAAATTTTCTCCTGCAACCACTTCCCTTTTTGGTAAATGAACAAAATTCTCTCAACATGCTCAGTTATTATAATTAACTGGGAGTGAAATCTGTCCTTCACCAAGGATGTGGGAACAAATTGTTTCATTAAAGTTACAATATATTCTCCATACTCATATATAGGGAGAGTATATTTCCAACCCGATATTCCAGTGAGAACTGCAGGAACATCAAACCTGCAATAGGAAACACACTGAGAACCCAGAGTAATTGTTTCTCATGCAAACACTCCTCATTGTTCTACATGAACAAACGCCTCTCCACATGCTAATTTCTGATACGTGTCAGTGTGTGAAATCCTTACTTCCCCTAGCTTGTTGGGAGCATGAAGTTTCTTATTCAGTTGCAAATTCTATTCCATATATTTATAAGGATTGCTAGAACCACCAAATCGGTTTTCCACTGTAAACAAGGAATTTATACCTGGCAGCTGGAAACAGCCTGAGAATCCAGAAGAAAATTTTCTCCAGCAACACTTTCCAATTGTTCTTGATGAACGAATGTCTCTCCTCATGCTCAGTTCTGAGAGGTAGCTGTATTTTAAAGCCGTCCTTTATATAATTTGTTGGGATCACAAATTTGTTTTTTAGATGCAAACTATATTCCATATATAAATATGGGGAATTACAGATTCCAACACGGATTTAAATTGAATACTGCAGGAAATTCAACCCAATACTATGAATTAGACTGAGAAAACCGAGTAAATTTTCTCCTGCAATGCGTTCTCTTTGTGGTAGTTGAACGCAATTCTCTCAAAATGCTAAGTTCTTATAAGTAACTTGTTGTGAATGCTTTCCTTCTCCAAGGATGTGAGAACAAAATGTTTCATTTCATTTGCAAACTACTCTGTATATGTGTATATAGGGTGTTACTATTACCAACTAGAATTTCCAGGGAAAACTGCAAGAACACCCAAATTGCAATAGGAAACAGACTTAGAAACCAGAGTAAAATTTTTTCCGCAACTTGTTCCCTTTGTTCTAGGTGAAGGAATCTCTGCCCACATGCACATTTCTGAGGGATAAATGTCTTTCAACGCAGTCCTTCACCTAGCTTGTTGGGAAATCAATGTTTCCTTGAGTTACAAAGTACTCTCCTTTCATATATGAGTGGATAAACTAGCTCCAACTAGGTTTTCCAGTAAAAACTGCAGGAAATTCAAAGCGGCACTAGAAAACACACTGAGAATCGAATGTAAAGATTTCTCCTGCAAAGCGATCACTATTGCTAGATAAACAAACGGATATACATATGCTCAGTTTTCAGTGATAAGTGATTTTAAAGGACGTTTTCAACTAGCTTGTTGGCAACACAGAAACAGTTTAAGTTTGTAAACTGCAATCCATGCATAAATATGGGTAGGTACTGTAAACTACTCGGGCTTCAACTGATAACTGCAGGAAGTTAAAAGCAGCACTGGGAAACAGACTGAGAATCCAGAATAAAAGTTTCTCTTGCAAAACGTTCCATTTGTGCTAGATGAGCGAACATCTCTCCACATGCTCAGTTCTAAGATAGAATTGTGATTGTAGGCATTCCTTCACCTAGAATTTTGAGAACACAAACGTTCTAACCAGTAGTAAACTACACTCCATACATATACATAGGGACGTAGAAGTTCAAACTCGTATTTCCATTAAAAACTGCACGACATTCCAATCGGCGGTAGGAAACAGACTGAGTAACCAGAGTAAATGTTTCTCCTGCAATCCGTTCATTTTTTCTACGTGAACGAAGGATTCTCCACATTCTCAGTTCTGATAGGTATCAGTGTGTGAAAGTCTTCCTTTGCCTAGCATGTTGGGAACATGAAGTTTCCTTTCAGTTGCTATCTCTATTCCATAAATTTTTATGGTGTGCTAGAACCACCAAACCATTTTTTTCACTGTAATCTGCAGGAATTTCAACCCGACATTTGGAAACAGACGGAGAATGCAGAGAAAAATTTTCTCCAACAAACCGTTCCAATTGTGCTTGATGAACGAATGTCTCTCCACATGCTCAGATCTGTGAGGTAGGTGTGTGTGAAAGTCGTCCTTCACATATGTTGTTGGGAACTAAAAGATTGTTATTAGTTGCAAACTACAGTGCATATATTTATATAGGGAAATATAGGTTCCAACACGGATTTACAGTGAAAACTGCAGGAAATTCAACACAGTACTAGGAATTAGACTGAGAATACAGAGTAAATCTTCTCCTGCAACCACTTCCCTTTGTGGTAGATGAACAAAATACACTCAAAATTGTCAGTTCTTATAAGTAACTGGGTTTGAAATCTGTCCTATCACAAAGGCTGTGGGAACAAAATGTTTCATTATAGTTGCCATCTACACTCCATATATATAAAAAAGTAGTGACTATTTCCAAACCGAATTTCCAGTGACAACTGCAGGAACATCAATCCGGCAGTAGGAAACACACTAAGAAACCAGAGTAAATATTTCTCATGCAAAATTTTCACATTGTTCTTCATGAACGAACGCATCGCAACATGCTCAGTTCTGATACGTGTCAGTGTGTGAAAGCCTTACTTACCCTAGATTGTTAGGAACATGAACATTCTTTTCAGTTGCAAAATCTATTCTATATATTTATAAGGATTGCTAGAACTAGCAAAATGTTATTCATCTGAAATCTGCAGGAATTTCACCGGGCACTTGGAAAAAGCCTGAGGATCCAGAGGAAAATTTTCTCCAGGAGACCATTCCAATTGTACTTGATGAACGAATGTGTTTCTTCATGCTCAGATCTGAGAGGTAGCTGTATGTAAATGCCGTCCTTCACATAAATTGTTGGGAATACAAAGTTAATTTTTAGTTGCAAACTACAGTCCATATATTTATATGGGGAATTGCATATTCCAACACGGATTTACACTGAAAACTGCAGGAAATTCAACACATTACTAGGAATTAAACTGAATAAACAGAGTAAATTTTCTGCTGCAACCACTTCCATTTGTGTTAGATGAACGAAATACTCTCAACATGCTCATTTCATCCAAGTAACTGGGCGTTAAAACAGTCCTTCACCAAGGTAGTAGGAAAAAAATGTTTCATTTCAGTTGCAAACTTAACTCTAAATATGTACGTAGGTTATGGCAATTTCCAACTGGATTTTCCAGTGAAAATTGCAGGAACATCCAACTGGCAATAGGAAACAGAATGAGAAACCAGTGTAAAATTTTTTCTGCAACTTGTTCCCTTTGTTCTAGATGAAGGAATGTCTCCCCACATGCACATTCCTGAGGGATAAATGTCTTTGAGAGCAGTCCTTCACCTAGCTTGTTGGGAAAACAATGATTCTTTTGAGTTAAAATCTACTATCCTTTCATATATGAGTGGATATACCAAATCCAGCTAGGATTTCCAGTGAAAACTGCAGGAACTTCAAAGCCACACTAGGAAAATCACTGAGAATCGAGAATGAAGATTTCCCCTGCAAAGCAATCACTATAGCTATATAAACGAACTCATCTCCACATGATCAGTTTTCAGCAATAAGTGTGTTTGAAGGCCGTGTTTCACCTAGCTTGTTGGCAACACACAGATTCTTTAAGGTTGCCAACTGCAATCCATACATATATATGGGTAGGAACTATTCCCTACACGGTTTTGCACTGTAAACTGCAGGCACTTCAAAGCAGCACTAGGAAACAGACTGAGAATCCAGAATAAAGTTTCTCTTGCAAACCGTTCTATTTGTGCTAGATGAGCAGACATCTCTCCACATGATCAGTTCTAAAATATAAGTGTGCATGAAAGCAGACCTTCACTTAATATTTTGGGAACACAAACATTCTTATGTGTAGCAAACTGCACTCCATATATATATATAGGCATTAAAAGTTAAAACTCGGATTTTCTGTAAGAAATGCAGGAATTTCAGATCGTCAGATTGAATCGGTCAGAAAAACCAGAGTAAATGTTTCTCCTGCAAGCACTTCTCATTGTCCTAGATGAACGAATGTCTCTCCCCATGCTCAGTTCTGATAGGTAATATTGTGTGAAAGCCGTTCTTCATCTATCTTGTTGGGAACACGTAGTTTCTTTTTAGTTGAAAATTACTCTCCCTAACTTTATATGGGTTGCTACAACCTCCAAAACGATTTTCCACTGAAATCTGCAGGAACTTCAACCCGGCACTAGGAAACTGTCTGAGAATACATAGTAAATTTTTTCCTGTAACTTCTACCCATTTTACTATATGAATGGGAGTCTCTTCACATTCTCAGTTCTGAGATGTAAATGTGTGTGAAAGCCGTCCTTCAACTATGTTGTTTGGAACATGAAGTATATTTTCGGAAGCAAAATACACTGCATGATTTTATATGGGCAGGTTCTAACTCCAACTCTGTTTTCCTGTAAAACGGCAGGAACATATATGTGGCTCTAGGAAAAAGACAAATGATCCATAGTAAAAGTTTCCCCAGAAACCCGTTCCCTTTCTGCTAGTTTAACGAATCTCTCTCCCATGCTCCATTCTGATAGGCAATTGTTTCTGAAAGCCACACTTCACCAAAGTTGTCGGGAACAAAATGTTTCTTCCCAGTTGCAAAGTAAACTCCATAAATATATACAAGGGGTGTGTCTATTTTCAACTCGGTTTTCCAGTGAAAATTGCAAGAATTTCAAAACTGCACTAGAAAACAGACTGAGAATGAAGAGTAAAAGATTCTCCTGCAAAACGATCGCTTAGTGCTAGATGAACCAAAGACTCTCCACATGCTCATTTCTGAGAGATAATTTTGTGTGAAAACCAAATTTCACCTAGCTTGTTGGGAACACACGGTTTCTCTTCAGTTGATAACAACATTCCTTACATATATAAGTGAATGTGCAAGCTCCAACTCGGTTTCCCAGTGAAAAATGCAGTAAATTCAATGTGCACTAAGAAACAGACTGAGAAACCAGAGTAAAAGTTTCTTTTGCAAACTGTTCCATTTGGGCTAGATTAATGAAAGTCTCTCCCCATGCTCAGTTCTGAGATATAAGTGTGTTTGAAAGCAGTCCTTCACCTAGCTTTTTGTGAACACAAACTATCTTATTAGTAGGATTGTACAGTCCATAAATATATATAGGGAGGTGGAAGTTCCAACCCGTATTTCCAGTAAAAACTGAAGGAATTTCTAATTGGCACTAGAAAAATGACTGAGAAACCAGAGTAAATGTTTCTCATGCAAACCGTTCACATTGATCTACATGAACGAAAGCCTCTCCACAAGCTAAGTTCTGATACGTGTCAGTGTGTGAAAGCCTTACTTCTCCTAGCTTGTTGGGAATATTAAATTTCTTATCAGTTGCAAATTCTACTCCATAAATTTATAAGGATTCCTAGAACCACCAAATCGGTTTTCCACTGAAAACCAGAAATTTAAACCTGGCATTTGGAAAAAGCCTGAGAATCCAGAAGAAAATTTTCTCCAGTAAGACTTTCCAATTGTGCTTGATGAACGAATGTCTCCCTCATGCTCATAAATGAGAGGTAGCTGTATGTTAAAGCCTTCTTTCACATAAGATGTTGGGAACACAAATTTGGTTTTTAGATGCAAACTACAGTCCATGTATATATATGGGGGATTACAGATTCCAACATGGATTTACATTGAATACTGCAGGAAATTCAACACATTACTATGAATTAGACTGAGAAAACAGAGTAAATTTTCCCCTGTAACCCGTTCCTTTTGTGGTAGATGAAAGTAATACTTTCATAATGCTCAGTTCTTATAAGTAAATGGGTGTGAAATCTGTCCATCACCAAGTTTGTGGGAACAAAATATTTCATTTCAGTTACAAAGTACTCTGTATATATGTATATAGGGTGTTACTATTTCCAACCAGAATTTCCATGGAAAACTGCAGGAACACCAAACTGGCAATAGGATACAGACTGAGAAACCAGAGTAAAATTTTTCCTGCAACGTGTTCCCTTTGTTGTAGATGAAGGAATGTCCCCCACATGCACATTTCTGAGGGATAAATATCTTTGAAAGCATTCCTTCACCTAGCTTGTTGGGAAAACATTTTCTTTTGGGTTACAAACTACTATCCTTTCATATATGAGTAGATAAACTAGCTCCAAATAGGTTTTCCATTAAAAACTGCTGGAACATCAAAGTGGCTCTAGGAAACTCACTGAGAATCGAGAGTAAAGATTTCTCCTGCAAAGCGATCACTATTGTTAGATAAACGAACCCAACTCCACATGCTCAGATTTCAGCGATAAATGTGTTTCAAGGACGTTTTTCACCAGCTTGTTGGCAACACAAAGATACTTTAAGATTGTAAACTGCAATCCATAGATATAGAAGGGTAGGTACTAGAAACTACTCGGTCTTCAACTGATAACTGCAGGAATTTCAAAGCAGTGCTAGGAAAAATTCTGAGAATCCAGAATAATAGTTTCTCTTGCAAAATGTTGCATTTCTGCTAGATGAGTGATCATCTCTCCACATGCTCAGTTCTAAGTTTGAATTGTGTTTGAAAGCATTTCTTCACCTAGATTTTTGAGAACACAAACATTCTTATCAGTAGTAAACTACACTTCATACATATACATAGGGATGTAGAAGTTCCAACTTGGATTTCCATTAAAAACTGCAATAATTCAAATCGGAAGTAGGAAACAGACTGAGTAGCCAGAGTAAATGTTCCTCTTGCAACCCGTTCACATTTTTCTACGTGAATGAACACTTCTCCACATGCTCAGTTCTGATAGGTATCAGTGTATGAAAGCCTTCCTTCTCCTAGCTTGTTGGGAACATGAAGTTCCCTATCAGTTGCAAACTCTACTCCATATATTTATATGGAGTGATAGAACAACCAAAACATTTTTTCACTGTAATCTGCAGGAATTTCAACCCGGCACTTGGAAGCAGACTGAGAATCCAGAGAAAAATTTTCTCCATCAACACGTTCCAATTGTGCTTGATGCACGAATGTCTCTCCACATGCTCAGATCTGAGATGTAGGTGTGTGTGAAAGTAGTGCTTATCATATATTGTTAGGGAACTCAAAGATTGTTTTTAGTTGTAAACTACAGTGCATATATATATAGGGATGCACAGGTTCCAACACGGATTTACACTGAAATCTGCAAGAAATTCAACACATTACTAGGAATTAGACTGAGAAAACAGAGTAAATTTTCTCCTGCAACCACTTCCCTTTGTGGTAGATGAACAAGTTCACTCAAATTTCTCACTTCTTATAAGTAAATTGGTTTGAAATCTGTCCTTCACCAAGGTTGTGGGAACAAAATATTTCAGTACAGTTGCAATCTACACTCCAAATACATAAAAAAAGAGTGAATATTTCCAAACCGATATTCCAGTGAAAACTGCAGGAACATCAAACCGGCAGTAGGAAACACACTGAGAAACCAGAGTAAATGTTTCTCATGCAATTTTTCACATTGTTCTTCATGAACGAATGCATCACAACATGCTCAATTCTGATAAATGTCAGTGTGTGAAAGCCTTACTTCCCCTAGATTGTTGGGAACATGAATTTTCTTATCAGTTGCAATCTCTACTCCATATATTTATAAGGATTGCTAGAACTAGCAAGTCAGTATTCCACTGAAATCTGCAGGAATTTCAACCCGGCACTTGGAAACAGCCTGAGAATCCAGAGGAAAATTTTCTCCAGCAACCCTTCCCAATTGTGCTTGATGAATGAATGTCTTTCATCATGCTCAGATCTGAGTGTTAGCTGTATGTGAAAGCCATCCTTCACATAGGTTGTTGGGAACACAAAGTTTTTTTAAGTTGCTAATTACAGTCCATATATATATATGGGGAATTGCATTCTCCAACACGTATTTACACTGAAAAGTGAAGGAAATTCAACACATTATGAGGAATTAGACTAAGAAAATAGAGTAAATTTTCTCCTGCACCCACGTCACTTTGTGGTATATGAAAGAAATACACTCAACATGCTCAGTTATTATTAGTATCTGAGTGTGAAATCCCTCTTTAACATAGGTTGTGGGAACAAATTGTTTCTTTGCAGTTGCAAACTACACTGTATATAAGTATATACGGTGTGACTAATTCCAACAAGATTTTCAAGTGAAATCTACAGGAACATCAAACTGGCAATAGGAAACCGACTGAGTAACCAGATTAAAATTTTCCCTGCAACATGTTCCCTTTGTTCTAGATGAAGGAATGTCTCCCCACATGCACATTTCTGAGGGATAAATGTCTTTGAAAGCAGTCCTTCACCTAGCTTGTTGGGAAAACAATGTTTCTTTTGAGTTACAATCTACTATCCTTTCATATATGAGTGGATATACCACATCCAGCTAGGTATTCCTGTGAAAACTGCAGGATCTTCAAAGCCACACTAGGAAAATCACTGAGAATCGAGAATGAAGAGTTCCCTTGCAAAACGATCACAATAGCTATATAAACGAAATCATCTCCACATGATCAGTTTTCAGCGATAAGTGTGTTTGAAAGCCGTGTTTCACTTAGCTTGTTGGTAACACAAAGATCCTTTAAGGTTGCAAAATGCAATCCATACATATATATGGGTAGGTAGTATCCCCTACACGATTTTGCACTGTAAACTGCAGGAAGTTGAAAGCAGCACTAGGAAACAAACTGAGAATCCAGAATAAA
Source organism: Camelus dromedarius (assembly GCF_036321535.1). Classification (NCBI taxonomy): domain Eukaryota; kingdom Metazoa; phylum Chordata; class Mammalia; order Artiodactyla; family Camelidae; genus Camelus; species Camelus dromedarius. The sequence continues at coordinate 8,998,343 of NC_087473.1, read as the reverse complement.
GTTTCTCTTGCAAACGGTTCTATTTGTGATAGGTAAGCGAACACCTCTCCACATGCTCAGTTCTAAAATATAAGAGTGCTTGAAAGCACACTTCACCTAGCTTTTTGGGAACACAAACATTCTTATCAGTAGTAAACTACACTCAATACATATATATAGGGAGGTAGAAGTTCCATCTCGAATTTTCCGTAAGAACTGCAGGAATTTCAGATACGCAGAAGGAATCATTCAGAGAAACCAGAGTAAAGGTTTCTCCTGCAAACTCATTGTCCTAGATAAACGAATGTCTCTCCACATGCTCAGTTCTGATATGTAATATTGTGTGAAACCCTTACTTCCCCTAGCTCGTTGGGAGCATGAAGTTTCTTATCAGTTGCAATCTCTAATCCATATATTTATAAGGATTGCTAGAACCACCAAATCGGTTTTCCACTGTAAACAAGGAATTTATACCTGGCAGCTGGAAACAGCCTGAGAATCCAGAAGAAAATTTTCTCCAGCAACACTTTCCAATTGTTCTTGATGAACGAATGTCTCTCCTCATGCTCAGTTCTGAGAGGTAGCTGTATTTTAAAGCCGTCCTTTATATAATTTGTTGGGATCACAAATTTGTTTTTTAGATGCAAACTATATTCCATATATAAATATGGGGAATTACAGATTCCAACACGGATTTAAATTGAATACTGCAGGAAATTCAACCCAATACTATGAATTAGACTGAGAAAACCGAGTAAATTTTCTCCTGCAATGCGTTCTCTTTGTGGTAGTTGAACGCAATTCTCTCAAAATGCTAAGTTCTTATAAGTAACTTGTTGTGAATGCTTTCCTTCTCCAAGGATGTGAGAACAAAATGTTTCATTTCATTTGCAAACTACTCTGTATATGTGTATATAGGGTGTTACTATTACCAACTAGAATTTCCAGGGAAAACTGCAAGAACACCCAAATTGCAATAGGAAACAGACTTAGAAACCAGAGTAAAATTTTTTCCGCAACTTGTTCCCTTTGTTCTAGGTGAAGGAATCTCTGCCCACATGCACATTTCTGAGGGATAAATGTCTTTCAACGCAGTCCTTCACCTAGCTTGTTGGGAAATCAATGTTTCCTTGAGTTACAAAGTACTCTCCTTTCATATATGAGTGGATAAACTAGCTCCAACTAGGTTTTCCAGTAAAAACTGCAGGAAATTCAAAGCGGCACTAGAAAACACACTGAGAATCGAATGTAAAGATTTCTCCTGCAAAGCGATCACTATTGCTAGATAAACAAACGGATATACATATGCTCAGTTTTCAGTGATAAGTGATTTTAAAGGACGTTTTCAACTAGCTTGTTGGCAACACAGAAAGTTTAAGTTTGTAAACTGCAATCCATGCATAAATATGGGTAGGTACTGTAAACTACTCGGGCTTCAACTGATAACTGCAGGAAGTTAAAAGCAGCACTGGGAAACAGACTGAGAATCCAGAATAAAAGTTTCTCTTGCAAAACGTTCCATTTGTGCTAGATGAGCGAACATCTCTCCACATGCTCAGTTCTAAGATAGAATTGTGATTGTAGGCATTCCTTCACCTAGAATTTTGAGAACACAAACGTTCTAACCAGTAGTAAACTACACTCCATACATATACATAGGGACGTAGAAGTTCAAACTCGTATTTCCATTAAAAACTGCACGACATTCCAATCGGCGGTAGGAAACAGACTGAGTAACCAGAGTAAATGTTTCTCCTGCAATCCGTTCATTTTTTCTACGTGAACGAAGGATTCTCCACATTCTCAGTTCTGATAGGTATCAGTGTGTGAAAGTCTTCCTTTGCCTAGCATGTTGGGAACATGAAGTTTCCTTTCAGTTGCTATCTCTATTCCATAAATTTTTATGGTGTGCTAGAACCACCAAACCATTTTTTTCACTGTAATCTGCAGGAATTTCAACCCGACATTTGGAAACAGACGGAGAATGCAGAGAAAAATTTTCTCCAACAAACCGTTCCAATTGTGCTTGATGAACGAATGTCTCTCCACATGCTCAGATCTGTGAGGTAGGTGTGTGTGAAAGTCGTCCTTCACATATGTTGTTGGGAACTAAAAGATTGTTATTAGTTGCAAACTACAGTGCATATATTTATATAGGGAAATATAGGTTCCAACACGGATTTACAGTGAAAACTGCAGGAAATTCAACACAGTACTAGGAATTAGACTGAGAATACAGAGTAAATCTTCTCCTGCAACCACTTCCCTTTGTGGTAGATGAACAAAATACACTCAAAATTGTCAGTTCTTATAAGTAACTGGGTTTGAAATCTGTCCTATCACAAAGGCTGTGGGAACAAAATGTTTCATTATAGTTGCCATCTACACTCCATATATATAAAAAAGTAGTGACTATTTCCAAACCGAATTTCCAGTGACAACTGCAGGAACATCAATCCGGCAGTAGGAAACACACTAAGAAACCAGAGTAAATATTTCTCATGCAAAATTTTCACATTGTTCTTCATGAACGAACGCATCGCAACATGCTCAGTTCTGATACGTGTCAGTGTGTGAAAGCCTTACTTACCCTAGATTGTTAGGAACATGAACATTCTTTTCAGTTGCAAAATCTATTCTATATATTTATAAGGATTGCTAGAACTAGCAAAATGTTATTCATCTGAAATCTGCAGGAATTTCACCGGGCACTTGGAAAAAGCCTGAGGATCCAGAGGAAAATTTTCTCCAGGAGACCATTCCAATTGTACTTGATGAACGAATGTGTTTCTTCATGCTCAGATCTGAGAGGTAGCTGTATGTAAATGCCGTCCTTCACATAAATTGTTGGGAATACAAAGTTAATTTTTAGTTGCAAACTACAGTCCATATATTTATATGGGGAATTGCATATTCCAACACGGATTTACACTGAAAACTGCAGGAAATTCAACACATTACTAGGAATTAAACTGAATAAACAGAGTAAATTTTCTGCTGCAACCACTTCCATTTGTGTTAGATGAACGAAATACTCTCAACATGCTCATTTCATCCAAGTAACTGGGCGTTAAAACAGTCCTTCACCAAGGTAGTAGGAAAAAAATGTTTCATTTCAGTTGCAAACTTAACTCTAAATATGTACGTAGGTTATGGCAATTTCCAACTGGATTTTCCAGTGAAAATTGCAGGAACATCCAACTGGCAATAGGAAACAGAATGAGAAACCAGTGTAAAATTTTTTCTGCAACTTGTTCCCTTTGTTCTAGATGAAGGAATGTCTCCCCACATGCACATTCCTGAGGGATAAATGTCTTTGAGAGCAGTCCTTCACCTAGCTTGTTGGGAAAACAATGATTCTTTTGAGTTAAAATCTACTATCCTTTCATATATGAGTGGATATACCAAATCCAGCTAGGATTTCCAGTGAAAACTGCAGGAACTTCAAAGCCACACTAGGAAAATCACTGAGAATCGAGAATGAAGATTTCCCCTGCAAAGCAATCACTATAGCTATATAAACGAACTCATCTCCACATGATCAGTTTTCAGCAATAAGTGTGTTTGAAGGCCGTGTTTCACCTAGCTTGTTGGCAACACACAGATTCTTTAAGGTTGCCAACTGCAATCCATACATATATATGGGTAGGAACTATTCCCTACACGGTTTTGCACTGTAAACTGCAGGCACTTCAAAGCAGCACTAGGAAACAGACTGAGAATCCAGAATAAAGTTTCTCTTGCAAACCGTTCTATTTGTGCTAGATGAGCAGACATCTCTCCACATGATCAGTTCTAAAATATAAGTGTGCATGAAAGCAGACCTTCACTTAATATTTTGGGAACACAAACATTCTTATGTGTAGCAAACTGCACTCCATATATATATATAGGCATTAAAAGTTAAAACTCGGATTTTCTGTAAGAAATGCAGGAATTTCAGATCGTCAGATTGAATCGGTCAGAAAAACCAGAGTAAATGTTTCTCCTGCAAGCACTTCTCATTGTCCTAGATGAACGAATGTCTCTCCCCATGCTCAGTTCTGATAGGTAATATTGTGTGAAAGCCGTTCTTCATCTATCTTGTTGGGAACACGTAGTTTCTTTTTAGTTGAAAATTACTCTCCCTAACTTTATATGGGTTGCTACAACCTCCAAAACGATTTTCCACTGAAATCTGCAGGAACTTCAACCCGGCACTAGGAAACTGTCTGAGAATACAGAGTAAATTTTTTCCTGTAACTTCTACCCATTTTACTATATGAATGGGAGTCTCTTCACATTCTCAGTTCTGAGATGTAAATGTGTGTGAAAGCCGTCCTTCAACTATGTTGTTTGGAACATGAAGTATATTTTCGGAAGCAAAATACACTGCATGATTTTATATGGGCAGGTTCTAACTCCAACTCTGTTTTCCTGTAAAACGGCAGGAACATATATGTGGCTCTAGGAAAAAGACAAATGATCCATAGTAAAAGTTTCCCCAGAAACCCGTTCCCTTTCTGCTAGTTTAACGAATCTCTCTCCCATGCTCCATTCTGATAGGCAATTGTTTCTGAAAGCCACACTTCACCAAAGTTGTCGGGAACAAAATGTTTCTTCCCAGTTGCAAAGTAAACTCCATAAATATATACAAGGGGTGTGTCTATTTTCAACTCGGTTTTCCAGTGAAAATTGCAAGAATTTCAAAACTGCACTAGAAAACAGACTGAGAATGAAGAGTAAAAGATTCTCCTGCAAAACGATCGCTTAGTGCTAGATGAACCAAAGACTCTCCACATGCTCATTTCTGAGAGATAATTTTGTGTGAAAACCAAATTTCACCTAGCTTGTTGGGAACACACGGTTTCTCTTCAGTTGATAACAACATTCCTTACATATATAAGTGAATGTGCAAGCTCCAACTCGGTTTCCCAGTGAAAAATGCAGTAAATTCAATGTGCACTAAGAAACAGACTGAGAAACCAGAGTAAAAGTTTCTTTTGCAAACTGTTCCATTTGGGCTAGATTAATGAAAGTCTCTCCCCATGCTCAGTTCTGAGATATAAGTGTGTTTGAAAGCAGTCCTTCACCTAGCTTTTTGTGAACACAAACTATCTTATTAGTAGGATTGTACAGTCCATAAATATATATAGGGAGGTGGAAGTTCCAACCCGTATTTCCAGTAAAAACTGAAGGAATTTCTAATTGGCACTAGAAAAATGACTGAGAAACCAGAGTAAATGTTTCTCATGCAAACCGTTCACATTGATCTACATGAACGAAAGCCTCTCCACAAGCTAAGTTCTGATACGTGTCAGTGTGTGAAAGCCTTACTTCTCCTAGCTTGTTGGGAATATTAAATTTCTTATCAGTTGCAAATTCTACTCCATAAATTTATAAGGATTCCTAGAACCACCAAATCGGTTTTCCACTGAAAACCAGAAATTTAAACCTGGCATTTGGAAAAAGCCTGAGAATCCAGAAGAAAATTTTCTCCAGTAAGACTTTCCAATTGTGCTTGATGAACGAATGTCTCCCTCATGCTCATAAATGAGAGGTAGCTGTATGTTAAAGCCTTCTTTCACATAAGATGTTGGGAACACAAATTTGGTTTTTAGATGCAAACTACAGTCCATGTATATATATGGGGGATTACAGATTCCAACATGGATTTACATTGAATACTGCAGGAAATTCAACACATTACTATGAATTAGACTGAGAAAACAGAGTAAATTTTCCCCTGTAACCCGTTCCTTTTGTGGTAGATGAAAGTAATACTTTCATAATGCTCAGTTCTTATAAGTAAATGGGTGTGAAATCTGTCCATCACCAAGTTTGTGGGAACAAAATATTTCATTTCAGTTACAAAGTACTCTGTATATATGTATATAGGGTGTTACTATTTCCAACCAGAATTTCCATGGAAAACTGCAGGAACACCAAACTGGCAATAGGATACAGACTGAGAAACCAGAGTAAAATTTTTCCTGCAACGTGTTCCCTTTGTTGTAGATGAAGGAATGTCCCCCACATGCACATTTCTGAGGGATAAATATCTTTGAAAGCATTCCTTCACCTAGCTTGTTGGGAAAACATTTTCTTTTGGGTTACAAACTACTATCCTTTCATATATGAGTAGATAAACTAGCTCCAAATAGGTTTTCCATTAAAAACTGCTGGAACATCAAAGTGGCTCTAGGAAACTCACTGAGAATCGAGAGTAAAGATTTCTCCTGCAAAGCGATCACTATTGTTAGATAAACGAACCCAACTCCACATGCTCAGATTTCAGCAATAAATGTGTTTCAAGGACGTTTTTCACCAGCTTGTTGGCAACACAAAGATACTTTAAGATTGTAAACTGCAATCCATAGATATAGAAGGGTAGGTACTAGAAACTACTCGGTCTTCAACTGATAACTGCAGGAATTTCAAAGCAGTGCTAGGAAAAATTCTGAGAATCCAGAATAATAGTTTCTCTTGCAAAATGTTGCATTTCTGCTAGATGAGTGATCATCTCTCCACATGCTCAGTTCTAAGTTTGAATTGTGTTTGAAAGCATTTCTTCACCTAGATTTTTGAGAACACAAACATTCTTATCAGTAGTAAACTACACTTCATACATATACATAGGGATGTAGAAGTTCCAACTTGGATTTCCATTAAAAACTGCAATAATTCAAATCGGAAGTAGGAAACAGACTGAGTAGCCAGAGTAAATGTTCCTCTTGCAACCCGTTCACATTTTTCTACGTGAATGAACACTTCTCCACATGCTCAGTTCTGATAGGTATCAGTGTATGAAAGCCTTCCTTCTCCTAGCTTGTTGGGAACATGAAGTTCCCTATCAGTTGCAAACTCTACTCCATATATTTATATGGAGTGATAGAACAACCAAAACATTTTTTCACTGTAATCTGCAGGAATTTCAACCCGGCACTTGGAAGCAGACTGAGAATCCAGAGAAAAATTTTCTCCATCAACACGTTCCAATTGTGCTTGATGCACGAATGTCTCTCCACATGCTCAGATCTGAGATGTAGGTGTGTGTGAAAGTAGTGCTTATCATATATTGTTAGGGAACTCAAAGATTGTTTTTAGTTGTAAACTACAGTGCATATATATATAGGGATGCACAGGTTCCAACACGGATTTACACTGAAATCTGCAAGAAATTCAACACATTACTAGGAATTAGACTGAGAAAACAGAGTAAATTTTCTCCTGCAACCACTTCCCTTTGTGGTAGATGAACAAGTTCACTCAAATTTCTCACTTCTTATAAGTAAATTGGTTTGAAATCTGTCCTTCACCAAGGTTGTGGGAACAAAATATTTCAGTACAGTTGCAATCTACACTCCAAATACATAAAAAAAGAGTGAATATTTCCAAACCGATATTCCAGTGAAAACTGCAGGAACATCAAACCGGCAGTAGGAAACACACTGAGAAACCAGAGTAAATGTTTCTCATGCAATTTTTCACATTGTTCTTCATGAACGAATGCATCACAACATGCTCAATTCTGATAAATGTCAGTGTGTGAAAGCCTTACTTCCCCTAGATTGTTGGGAACATGAATTTTCTTATCAGTTGCAATCTCTACTCCATATATTTATAAGGATTGCTAGAACTAGCAAGTCAGTATTCCACTGAAATCTGCAGGAATTTCAACCCGGCACTTGGAAACAGCCTGAGAATCCAGAGGAAAATTTTCTCCAGCAACCCTTCCCAATTGTGCTTGATGAATGAATGTCTTTCATCATGCTCAGATCTGAGTGTTAGCTGTATGTGAAAGCCATCCTTCACATAGGTTGTTGGGAACACAAAGTTTTTTAAGTTGCTAATTACAGTCCATATATATATATGGGGAATTGCATTCTCCAACACGTATTTACACTGAAAAGTGAAGGAAATTCAACACATTATGAGGAATTAGACTAAGAAAATAGAGTAAATTTTCTCCTGCACCCACGTCACTTTGTGGTATATGAAAGAAATACACTCAACATGCTCAGTTATTATTAGTATCTGAGTGTGAAATCCCTCTTTAACATAGGTTGTGGGAACAAATTGTTTCTTTGCAGTTGCAAACTACACTGTATATAAGTATATACGGTGTGACTAATTCCAACAAGATTTTCAAGTGAAATCTACAGGAACATCAAACTGGCAATAGGAAACCGACTGAGTAACCAGATTAAAATTTTCCCTGCAACATGTTCCCTTTGTTCTAGATGAAGGAATGTCTCCCCACATGCACATTTCTGAGGGATAAATGTCTTTGAAAGCAGTCCTTCACCTAGCTTGTTGGGAAAACAATGTTTCTTTTGAGTTACAATCTACTATCCTTTCATATATGAGTGGATATACCACATCCAGCTAGGTATTCCTGTGAAAACTGCAGGATCTTCAAAGCCACACTAGGAAAATCACTGAGAATCGAGAATGAAGAGTTCCCTTGCAAAACGATCACAATAGCTATATAAACGAAATCATCTCCACATGATCAGTTTTCAGCGATAAGTGTGTTTGAAAGCCGTGTTTCACTTAGCTTGTTGGTAACACAAAGATCCTTTAAGGTTGCAAAATGCAATCCATACATATATATGGGTAGGTAGTATCCCCTACACGATTTTGCACTGTAAACTGCAGGAAGTTGAAAGCAGCACTAGGAAACAAACTGAGAATCCAGAATAAAGTTTCTCTTGCAAACGGTTCTATTTGTGATAGGTAAGCGAACACCTCTCCACATGCTCAGTTCTAAAATATAAGAGTGCTTGAAAGCACACTTCACCTAGCTTTTTGGGAACACAAACATTCTTATCAGTAGTAAACTACACTCAATACATATATATAGGGAGGTAGAAGTTCCATCTCGAATTTTCCGTAAGAACTGCAGGAATTTCAGATACGCAGAAGGAATCATTCAGAGAAACCAGAGTAAAGGTTTCTCCTGCAAACTCATTGTCCTAGATAAACGAATGTCTCTCCACATGCTCAGTTCTGATATGTAATATTGTGTGAAACCCTTACTTCCCCTAGCTCGTTGGGAGCATGAAGTTTCTTATCAGTTGCAATCTCTAATCCATATATTTATAAGGATTGCTAGAGCCACCAAATCGTATTTCCACTGATATCTGCTGGAATTTCAGCCCGGCACTAGGAGACTGCCTTAGAATCTAGAGGAAAATTTCCTCCAGCAACCCTTTCCAAATTTGCTTGATGAACGAATGTCTCTCCTCATGCTCAGATATGAACGGTAGCTGTATGTTAAAGCCTTCTTTCACATAGGTTGTTGGGAACACAAAGTTGGTTTTTAGATGCAAACTACAGTCTTTATAAATATATGCGGAATTACAGGATCCAACACGTATTTACACTGAAAACTGCAGGAAATTCAACACATTACTTGGAATTTAACTGAGAAAACTGAGTAAATTTTCTCCTGCAAACAGTTCCCTTTGTGGTAGATGAACGAAATTCTCTGAAAATGCCCCGTTCTTATAAGTAACTGGGTGGGAAAGCAGTCCTTCACCAATTTTGTGGAAACAAAATGTTTCATTTCATTTGCAAACTACACTCTATATACGTATGTAGGATGTGACAATTTCCAACTCGATTTGCCAGTGAAAACTGCAGGAACATCCAAATGGCAATAGGAAACAGACTGAGAAACCAGAGTAAAATTTTTCCTGCAATCATTTCCCTTTATTCTAGTTGAAGGAATGTCTCCCCACATGCACATTTCTGAGGGATAAATGTCTTTGAAATCAGTCCTTCACCTAGATTGTTGGGAAAACAATGTTTCTTTGAGTTACAAAGTACTCTGCTTTCATATATGAGTGGATATACTAGCTGCAACTAGGTTTTCTAGTGAAAACTGCAGGAAATTCAAAGCGGCACTAGGAAACTCTCTGAGAATGGAGAGTAAAGATTTCCCCAGCAAGTCGGTCACTATTGCTACATAAAAAAATGCAGATCCACTTTCTCAGTTTTCAGTGATAACTCGTTTGAAGGACTTTTTTCACATGTCTTGTTGGGAACACAAAGATACTTTAAGGTTGCAAACGGCAATCCATAAATATATATGGTTAGGTAATAACCCCTACTCGGTTTTGTACTGAAAACTGCAGGAACTTCAAAGCAGCACTTGGAAACAGACTGAGAATGCAGAATAAAGTTTCTCTTGCAAACTGTTCCATTTGTGCTAGATGAGTGAACGTCTCTCCACATGCTAAGTTCTAAAATAAAATTGGGTCTGAAAGCAGTAATTCACTTAGCTTTTTGGGAACAAAAACATTCTTATCAGTAGCAAACCTCACTCCATATATATATATAGGGAAGTAGAAGTTCCAACACGTTTTTCCTGTAAAAACTGCAGGAATTTCAAATTGATACTGGGAAACAGACTGAGAAACCAGAGTAAAATTTTTTCTGCAACCTGTTCTCTTTGTTCTAGATGAAGGAGTGTCTCCCCACATGCACCTTTCTGAGGGATAAATGTCTTTGAAACAGTCCTTCACCTAGCTTGTTGGGAAAAAAATGTTGCTTTTGAGTTCAATCTACTATCCTTTCAGATAATAGCGGATATACTAGCTCCAAAGAGGTTTTCCAGTGAAAACTGCAGGACCTTCAAAGCGGCTCTAGGAAACACACTGATAATCGAGATTGAAGATTTCTCCTGCAAACCAATCACTTTTGTTAGATAAACGAACGCATACCCACATGGTCAATTTTCAGTGATAAGTGTGTTTGAAGGCCATATTTCACCTGGCTTGTTGGCAACACAAAGATTCTTTAAGTTTGCAAACTGCAATCCTTACATTTATACGGGTAAGTACAAACCCCTAGACGGTTTTGCAAAGAAAACTGCAGGAAATTCAAAGCAGCACTAGGAAACAGACTGAGAAACAGAGTAGTTGTTTATCATGCAAAACGGACACATTGTTCTACATGACTGAACGCCTCTCATCATGCTCAATTCTGATACATTTCAGTGTATGAAAGCCTTCCTTCCCATAGCTTGTTGGGAACATGAAGTTTCTTTTCAGTTGCAAATTCTACTCCATATATTTATAAGGATTGCTAGAACCACCAAATCGGATTTCCACTGAAATCTGCAGGAATTTCAACCAGGCACTTGGAAACAGACTGAGAATCCAGAGGAAATTTTCTCCCGCATCCCTTACCAATTTTGCTTGATGAACGAATAACTCTCCTCATGCTCAGATCTGAGTGGTAACTATATGAGAAAGCCATCTTTCACATAGGTTGCTGGGAAAAGTAAGTTGATTTTTAGTTGCAAACTACAGTCCATATATATATATATGTGGAATTACAGTTTCCAACAAGTTTTTACACTGAAAACTGCAGGAAATTCAACACAGTACTAGGAATTTGACTGAGAAAACAGAGTAAATTTTCTCCTGCATCCACTTCCCTTTGTGGTAGATGAACGAAATACTCTCAACATTCTCAGTTCTTATAAATAACTTGGTGTTAAAGCGGTCTTTCACCAAGGTTTGGGGAGCAAAATATTTCATTCCAGTTGAAAATTACTCTGTATATATGTACATAGGGTGTGACTATTTCCAACTCAATTTTCCAGTGAAAACTGCCGGAACATCCAAATGGCAATAGGAAACAGACTGAGAAACCAGAGTAAAATTTTTCTGCAACCTGTTCTCTTTGTTCTAGGTGAAGTAATGTCTCCCCACATGCACATTTCAGAGGGATAAATGTTTTTGTATGCAGTCCTTTAACTTGCTTTTTGGGAAAATGAAGTTCCTTTTGAGTTACAAACTACTATCCTTAATATATATGAGTGGATATACTAGCTCCAACTGGGTTTTCCTTTGAAAACTGTAGGAATTTCAAAGTGGCACTAGGAAACACACTGAGAATCGAGAATAAACATTTCCCCTGCAAATCGATCACTATTGCTAGATAAACAAATGCACGTCCATATGCTCGGTTGTCAGCGATAACTGTGTTTGAAGGCCGTTTTTCACCTAGCTTGTTGGCAATACAAAGATTCTTTAAGGTTGCAAACTGCAATCCATACATAAATATGGGTAGGTACTAGAAACTACTCTGTCTTCAACTGATAACTGAAGGAAGTTCAAAGCAGCACTAGGAAAAAGACTGAGAATCCAGAATAAAAATTTCTCTTGCAAACCGTTCCATTTGTGCTAGATGAGCGAACATCTCTCCACATGCTCAGTTCAAAGATAGAATTGTGTTTGAAAGCATTTTTAACCTAGCTTTTGGGGAACACAAACATTCTTATCAGTAGCAAACTACACTCCATGTATATACATAGGGATGAAGAAGTTCCAAATCGTTTTTCCATTAATAACTGCATGACATTCAAATCGGCAGTAGGAAACAGACTGAGTAACCAGAGTAATTGTTTCTCCTGCAACCCATTCTCTTTGTTCTACAGGAATGAACGCTTATCCACATGCTTAGTTCTGATAGGTATCAGTGTGTGAAAGCCTTCATTCCCCGAGCTTGTTTGGAACATGGAGTTTCCTATCAGTTACAAACTCTACTCCATATATTTATATGGAGTGCTAGATCCACCAAATCGTTTTTTTCACTGCAATCTGCAGGAATTTCAACCTGGCACTTGGAAACAGACTGAGAATCCAGAGAAAAATTCTCTCCAGCAAACTATTCCAATTTTGCTTTATGAACGAATGTCTCTCCACATGCTCAAATCTGAGAGTTAGGTGTGTGTGAAAGTCGTCCTACACATAGGTTGTTGGGAACTCAAAAATTGTTTTAAGTTGCAAACTACAGTGCATATATATATAGGGAAGTACAGGTTCCAACACTTATTTACACTGAAATCTGCTGGAAATTCAACACATTACTAGGAATTAGACTGAGAAAACTGAGTAAATTTTCTCCTGCAAACACTTTCCTTGTGGTAGATGAACAAAATACACTTAAAATTCTCAGTTCTTCTAAGTAACTGGGATTGAAATCTGACCTTCACCAAGGTTGTGGGAACAAAATATTTCATTTCAGTTGCAAACTACACTCTATATATGTGTGTAGGTTGTGACAATTTGCAACTCCATTTTCCAGTGAAAACTGCAGGAACATCCAACTGGCAATAGTAAAAAGCCTGAGAAACCAGAGTAAAATTTTTCCTGCAACCTGTTCCCTTTGTTCTAGATGAAGGAATGTCTCCCCACATGCACATTTCTGAAGGATAAATGTTTTTTAAGCAGTCCTTCACCTAGCTTGTTGGGAAAACAATGTTTCATTTGAGTTACAAAGTATTCTCTTTTCATATATGAGTGGAAATACTAGCTCCAACTAGGTTTTCCATTGAAAACTGCAGGAATTTCAAAGCGGCACTAGGAAACACACTGAGAATCGAGAATGAAAATTTCTCCTGCAAAGCGATCACTATTGCTAGATAAATGAACGCATCTCCACATGCTCAGTTTTCAGCGATAAGTGTGTTTGAAGGCTGTGTTTCATCTAGCTTGTAGGCAACACAAAGATTCTTTAAGGTTGCAGACAGCAATCCATACATATATATGGGTAGGTACTATCCCCTACATGGTTTTGCACTGAAAACTGCAGGAACTTCAAAGCAGCACTAGGGAAAATTCTTAGAATCCAGTATAAAGATTCTCTTGCAAACCGTATACATTTTACTACATGAATTTACGCCTCTCCACATGCTCTATTCTGATACATGTCAGTGTATGAAAGCCTTCCTTCCACTACCTTGTTGGGAACTTGAATTGTCTTATCAGTTGCAAACTCTATTCCATATATTTATGAGGATTGCTAGAACGAAAAATCGTATTTCAACTGAAATCTGCAGGAATTTCAACCCGGCACTTGGAAACAGACTAAGAATCCAGAGAAAAAATTTCTCCAGCAAACCGTTCAAATTGTGCTTGATGAACGAATGTGTCTCCACATGCTCACATCTGAGAGTGAGGTGTGTGTGAAAATCGTCCTTCACATATGTTGTTGGGAACAAAAAGATAGTTTTTAGCTGCAAAATACAGTGCATATATATATATAGGGAAGTACAGTTTCCAACAATGATTTACACTGAAAACTGCAGGAAATTCAACACAGTACTAGGAATTAGAATGAGAAAACTGAGTAAATTTTCTCCTGCAACCAGTTCTCTTTGAAGTAGTTGAAGAAAATTCTCTCAACATTCTCAGTTCTTATATGAAACTGGGTTTGATATCTGTCCTTCAACAAGGTTGTGGGAACAAAATGTTTCATTTAAGTTGCAATCTACACTCCATATATATAAAAAAGGAGTGACTATTTCCAACCCGATATTTCACAGAAAACTGCAGGAAATTCAAATCTGCACTAGGAAACAGACTGAGAAACCAGAGTCAATGTTTCTCCTGCAAACCGTTCAATTGGTTCTACATTAACAAATGCCTCTCCACATGCTCAATTCTGATAGATATCAGTGTGTGAAAACCGTCCTTCACTTAGCTTGTTGGGAACATGAAGTTTCTTATCAGTTGCAAAACCTACTCCATAAATTTATATGGAGTGCTTGAACCAACAATTCGGATTTCAACTGAAATCTTCAGGAATTTCAACCCGGCACTTGGAAACATACTGAGAATCCAGAGGAAAATTTTCTCCAGCAACCCTTTCCAATTGTGCTTGATTAACGAATGTCTCTCTACATGCTCAGATCTGAGAGTTAGGTGTGTGTGAAAGTCGTCCTTCACATAAGTTGTTGGGAAAACAAAGATAGTTTTTAGCTGATAACTACAGTGCATACATATATATAGTGAAATACAGGTTCCAACAATAATTTACACTGAAAACTGCAGGAAATTCAACACAGTACTAGGAATTAGACTGAGAAAACAGAGTAAATTTTCTCCTGCAACCACTTCCCTTTGTGGTAGATGAACGAAATACTCTCATCATGCTCAGTTCTTATAACTAACTGGGTGTTATAGCGGTCATTCACCAAGGTTGTGGGAACAAAATATTTCATTTCATTTGCAAACTACTCTGTATATATGTATATAGGGTGTTACAATTTCCAACTAGAATTTCCAGGGAAAACTGCAGTAACACCCAAATGGCAATAGGAAACAGACAGAGAAACCAGAGTAAAATTTTTCTGCAACTTGTTCCCTTTGTTCTAGATGAAAGTATGTCTCCACACATGCACATTTCTGAGGGATAAATGTCTTTTAAAGCAGTCCTTCACCTAGCTTGCTGGGAAAACAAATTTTTTTTTGAGATACAAACTACTATCTTTTAATATATGATTGGATATACTAGCTCCAAAAAATTTATCCATTGAAAACTGCAGGAAGTTCAAAGTGGCACTAGGAAACAAGCTGAGAATGGAGAGTAAAGATTTCTCCTGCAAAACGATCACTAATTCTAGATAAACAAACGCAACTCCACATGCTCAATTTTCAGCAATAAGTGTGTTTGAAGGCCATTTTTCACCTAGCTTGTTGGCAACAAGAAGATAGTTTAATTTTGTAAAATGCAATAAATAAATAAATAAGGGGAGGTACTACAAACTA
The DNA here is from genome assembly GCF_036321535.1 of Camelus dromedarius. Lineage (NCBI taxonomy): Eukaryota > Metazoa > Chordata > Mammalia > Artiodactyla > Camelidae > Camelus > Camelus dromedarius. The sequence goes on along the minus strand of NC_087473.1, from coordinate 8,982,816 downwards.
TTCGGTCTTCAACTGATAACTGCAGGAAGTTCAAAGCAGCACTGTGGAACAGACTGAGAATCCAGAATAAAAGTTTCTTTGCAAACCGTTCCATTTGTGCTAGATGTGCGAACATCTGTCCACATGCTCACTTCTAAGATAGAATTGTGTTTGAAAGAATTCCTTCATCTAGATTTTGAGAACACAAACATTCTTATCAGTAGTAAACTACACTCCATAAATATACATAGGGATGTAGAAGTTCCAACTCGGTTTTCCATTAAAAACTGCACGACATTCAAATCGGTAGTAGGAAATAGAATGAGAAACCAGAGTAATTGTTTCTCCTGCAACCCGTTCAAATTGTTCTACGTGAACGAACACTTTTCCACATGCTCAGTTCTGATTGGTCTCAGTGTGTGAAAGTCTTACTTCCCTTAGATTGTTGGCAACATGAAGTTTCCTATCAGTTGCAAATTCAAATCCATATATTTATATGTAGTGCTAGAACCACCAAATCGTTTTTTCACTATAATCTGCAGGAATTTCAACCCGGCACTTGGAAGCAGACTGAGAATCCAGAGAAAAATTTTCTCCAGCAACCCGTTCCAATTGTGCTTGATGAACGAATGTATCTCCACATGCTCAGCTCTGAGAGGTAGGTGTGTATGAAATTCGTCCTTCAAATATGTTCTTGGGAACAGAAAGATAACTTTTAGTTGCAAACTACAGTCCATATATATATATGGGTAATTACAGTTTCCAACAAGGATTTACACTGAAAACTGCAGGAAATTCAACACGGTACTAGGAATTAGACTGAGAAAACAGAGTAAATTTTCTACAGCATCCACTTCCCTTTGTGGAAGATGAACGAAATACTCTCAACATGCTCAGTTTTTATAAATAACTTGGTGTTAAGCAGTTTTTCACCAAGGTTGTTGGAACAAATTATTTCATTTCATTTGCAAACTACGCTCCGTATATATATATAGGTAGTGCCTATTTCCAACCCGATATTCCAGTGAAAACTGCAGGAAATTCAAATCAGCACTAGGAAACCGACTGAGATACCAGAGTAAATGTTTCTCCTGCAAACCGCTCAATTTGTTCTACATGAACGAACGCCTCTCAACATGCATAATTCTGATAGATATCAGTGTTTGAAAACTGTCCTTCACTTAGCTTGTTGGGAACATGAAGTTTTTTATCAGTTAAAAACTCTACTCCATATATTTATATGGAGTGCTAGAACCACCAAATCGGTTTTCAACTGAAATCTGCAGGAATTTCAACCCGGCACTTGGAAACAGACTGAGAATCCCGAGGAAAATTTTCTCCAGCAAATATTTCCAATTGTGTTTGATGAACGAAGGTCTCTCCACATGCTTATATCTGAGAGTTAGTTGTGTGAGAATGTTGTCCTTCACATATGTTGTTGGGAACACAAAGATTGTTTTTAGTTGTAAACTACAGTGCATATATATATATAGGGAAGTACAGGTTCCAACAATGATTTACACTGAAAACTGCAGGAAATTCAACACAGTACTAGGAATTAGACTGAGAAAACAGAGTAAATTTTCTCCTGCATCCACTTCCATTTTTGGTATATGAACCAAATACTCTCAACATTCCCAGTTCTTATAAGTAACTGAGAGTGAAATCTGTCCTTCACCAAGAATGTGGGAACAAATTGTTTCTTTTCAGTTGCAAACTACACTCTATATATGTATATAGGGTGAGACTATTTCCAACTAGATTTTCCAGTGAAAACTGCAGGAAAATCCAACTGGCAATAGGAAACAGTCTGAGTAACCAGAGTAAAATTTTCCTGCAACATGTTCCCTTTGTTCTAGATGAAGGAATGTCTCCCCACATGCATATTTCTGAGGGATAAATATATTTGAAAGCAGTCCTTCACCTATCTTGTTGGGTAAACAATGTTTCTTTTGAGTTACAATCTACTATCTTTTCATATATGATTGGAAATACCAAATCCAGCTAGGTTTTCCAGTGAAAACTGCAGGAAATTCAAAGCCACACTAGGAAAATCACTGAGAATCGAGAATGAAGATTTCCTCTGCAAAGCGATCACTATAGCTAGATAAACGATCTCATCTCCAAATTATCAATTTTCAGCGATAAGTGTGTTTGAAGGCCGTGTTTCATTTAGCTTCTTGGAAACACAAAAATTCTTTAAGGTTGCAAAATTCAATCCATACATATATATGGGTAGGTACTATCCTTTACACGGTTTTGCACTGTAAACTGCAGGAACTTCAAATCAGCAATAGGAAACAAACTGAGAATCCAGAATTAAGTTTCTCTTGCTAACCGTTCTATTTGTGCTAGATGAGCGAAACCCTCTCCACATGCTCAGTTCTAAAATATAAGTGTGCTTGAAAGAAGCCCTTCACCTAGCTTTTATGAAAACAAACATTCTTATCAGTAGCAAATTACACTCCATATATATATATAGGGTGGTAGAAGTACGAACTCGAATTTTCTGTAAGAACTGCAGGAAATTCAGATCGGCAGAAGGAAACATTCAGAGGAATCAGAGTAAAGGTTTCTACTGCAAACAGTTCACTTTTTCCTACATGAAAGATTGTCATTCCACATGCTCAGTTCTGATAGGTAATATAGTGTGAAAGCCTTACTTCCCATTGCTTGTTGGGAACATGAAGTTTCCTATCAGTTGCAAACTCTACTGCATATTTTATATGTAGTGCTAGAAAAACCAAATCATTTTTTCACTGTAATCTGCAGGAATTTCAACCCGGCACTTGGAAGCAGACTGAGAATCCAGAGAAAAAATTTCTCCAGCAACCCTTTCAAATTGTGCTTGATGAACGAATATCTCTCCACATGCTCTGCTCTGACAGGTAGGTGTGTGTGTAAATCATCCTTCACATATATTGTTGGGAACTCAAAGATTGTTTTTAGTTGCAAACTACAGTGCATATATTTATAGGGAAATACAGGTTCCAACACGGTTTTACAGAGAAATCTGCAGGAAATTTACACAGTAGTAAGAATTAGACTGAGAAAACAGAGTGAATTTTCTCTTGCAACCACTTCCCTTTGTGGTAGATGAAGAAAATACACTGAAAATTCTCTGTTCTTATAAGTAACTGTGTTTGAAATATTTCCCTCACCAAGGTTGTTGGAACAAAATGATTCAATTTATTTGCAATCTACTCTCCATATATATAAAAAAGAGTGACTATTTCCAAAACAATATTCCAGTGAAAACTGCAGGAATATCAAACCGGCAGTAGGAAACACACTGAGAAACCAGAGTAAATGTTTCTCATGCAAAATTCTCACATTGTTCTACATGAACGAACGCATCTCCACATGCTGAGTTCTGATACGTGTCAGTGTGTGAAAGTCTTACTTCCCCTAGATTGTTAGGAACATGAATTTTATTATCAGTTGCAAAATCTACTCCATAGATTTATAAGGATTGCCAGGACTAGCAAATTGTTATTCCACTGAAATCTGCAGGTATTTCCAACCGGCACTTGAAAAGAGCCTGAGAATCCAGAGTAAAATTTCCTCCAGCAACCCTTTCAATTGTGTTGATGAACGAATGACTTTCTTCATGCTCAGATCTGACAGGTAGCTGTATGTGAAAGCCGTCCTTCACATAGGTTGTTGGGAACACAAAGTATATTTTTAGTTGCAAACTACAGTCCATATATATATATGGGTAATTGCATTTTCCAAGACGGATTTACACTGAAAAATGCAGGAAATTCAACACATTACTAGGAAATAGACTGAGAAAACAGAGTAAATTTTCCCCTGCCACAATTTCCCTTTGTGGTAGATGAACGAAATACTCTCAACATGCTCAGTTCTTATAAGTAACTGAGTGTGTAATCTGTCCCTCACCAAAAATTGTGGGAACAAATTGTTTCTTTTCAGTTGCAAACTACACTCTATATAATTATATAGGGTGTGACTATTTCTAACTTGATTTTCCAGTGAAAACTGCAGGAACATCCAAATGGCAAGAGGAAACAGACAGAGTAACCAGAGTAAAATTTTTCCTGCAACATATTCCCTTTGTTCTAGATGAAGGAATGTCTCCCCACATGCACATTTCTGAGCGATAAATGTCTTTGAAAGCAGTCCTTCACCTAGCTTGTTTGGTAAACAATGTTTCTTTTGAGTTACAGTTTACTATAATTTCATATATGAGTGGATATATCAAATCCAGCTAGTTTTTCCAGTTAAAACAGCAGGAAATTCAAAGCCTCACTAAGAAATTCACTGAGAATTGAGAATAAAGATTTCCCCTGCAAAGCGATCACTATAGCTAGATAAACGAACTCATCTCCACATGATCAGTTTTCAGTGATAAGTGTTTTTGAACGCCGTGTTTAACTTAGCTTTTTGGCAACACAAAGATTCTTTAAATTTGCAAACTTCAATCCCTTCATATATATGGGTAGGTACAATCCCCTACACGGTTTTGACAGTAAACTGCAGTAACTTCAAAGCAGCACTATGAAACAAACTGAGAATCCATAATAAAGTTTCTCTTGCAAACCGTTCTATTTGTGCTAAATGAGCAAACGTCTCTCCACATGCTCAGTTCTAAAATATAAGTATGCTTAAAAGCACCCCTTCACCTAGCTTTTTGGGAACACAAACATTCTTATCAGTAGCAAACTACACTCCATAAATAAATATAGGGAGATAGAAGTTCCAACTTGGATCTTTTGTAACAACTACAGGAATTTCAGATTAGCATATTGAATCAGAGAAACCAGAGTAAATGTTTCTCCTGCAGACACTTCACTGTGTCCTAGATGAACGAATGTCTCTCCACATGCTCAGTTCTGATAATTAATATTGTGTGAAAGCCGTTCTTCAAATATATTGTTGGGAAAATGTAGATTCTTTTCAGTTGCAAATTACTCTCGCTATATTTATATGGGTTGCTACAACCTCCAAAACGATTTTCCACTGAAATCTGCAGGAAATTCCACCCGACACTAGGAAACTGTCTGAGAATACAGAGTAAACTTTTTTCCTGTAACTACTTCCCATTTTACTATATGAATGTACGTCTCTACACATTTTCAGTTCTGAGATGTAAATGTGTGTGAAAGCCGTCATTCAACTTTGTTGTTTGGAACATGAAGTATGTTTCCAGAAGCAAAATACACTGCATGAGTTTATATGGGCATGTTATACTCCAAATCTGTTTTCCTGTAAAACGGCAGGAACATGTAAGTGGCTCTAGGAAACAGACAAAAGATCCATAGTAAAAGCTTCCCCAACAAACCGTTCCCTTTGTGCTAGATTAACGAATCTCTCTCCCATGCTCGATTCTGATAGGCAATTATTTGTGAAAGCCACACTTCACCAAAGTTGTCGGGAACAAAATGTTTCTTTCCAGGTGCAAAGTAAACTCCATAAATATATACAAGGGGTGTGTCTATTTTCAACTAGGTTTTCCAGTGAAAAATGCAAGAATTTCAAACTGCACTAGAAAACAGACTGAGAATGAAGAGTAAAAGGTTCTCCTGCAATGCGATCCCTTTGTGCTAGATGAACCAATGACTCTCCATATGCTCATTTCTGAGAGATAAGTTTGTGTGAAAACCAAATTTCACCTAGCTTGTTGGGAACACACGGTTTCTCTTCAGTTGATAACAACATTCCTTACATATATAAGTGAATGTGCAAGCTCCAAATCGGTTTCCCAGTGAAAAATGCAGTAAATTCAAAGCGCACTACGAAACACACTGAGAATCCAGAGTAAAAGTTTCTTTGGCAAACCGTTCCTTTTGGGCAAGATTAATGAAAGTCTCTCCCCATGCTCAGTTCTGAGACATAAGTGTGTTTGAAAGCTGTCCTTCACTAGCTTTTTCTGAACCCAAATTATCTTATTAGTAGAAAAATACTGTCCAAAGGAATACATAGGGTGGTAGAAATTCCAACACGTATTTCCAGTAAAAACTGCAGGAATTTCAAATTGGCTCTAGAAAAAAGACTGAGAAACCAGAGTAAATGTTTCTCATGCAAACAGTTCACATTGATCTACATGAACGAAAGCCTCTCCACATGCTCAGTTCTGATACGTGTCAGTGTGTGAAAGCTTTCCTTCCCCTAGCTTGTTGGGAGCATGAAGTTTCTTATCAGTTGCAAACTCAACTCTATATATTTAGAAGGATTGCTAGAACCACCAAATCGTATTTCCAATGAAATTTTCAGGAATTTCAACCCGGCACTAGGAAACAGCCTGAGAATCCAGAGGAAAATTTCCTCCAGCAACCCTTTCCAAATTTGCTTGATGAACGGATGTCTCTACTCATGCTCAGATATGAGAGGTAGCTGTATGTGAAAGCCTCCTTTCACATAGGTTGTTGGGATCACAAAGTTCGATTTTAGATGCAAACTACAGTCTTTATAAATATATGGGGAATTACAGGTTCCAACACTGATTTTCACTGAAAACTGCAGGAAATTCAGCACATTACTAGGAATTAGACTGAGAAAACAGAGTAAATTTTCTCCTGCAACCACTTCCCTTTGTGGTAGATGAACGAAATACTCTCAACATGCTCAGTTCTTATAAGTAACTGGGTGTGAAATCTGTTCTTCACCAAGGTTGTAAGAACAAATAGTTTCATTAGAGTTACAATATATTCTCCATATTCTTATATAGGGAGAGAATATTTCCAACACGAATTTCCAGTTAAACATGCAGGAACATCAAACCGGCAGTAGGAAACACACTGAGAATCCAGAGTAATTTTTTCTCATGCAAACCGTTCACATTGTTCATCATGAAACAAAGCCTCTCCACATGCTAAGCTCTGATACTTGTCAGTGTGTGAAAGCCTTACTTCCCCTAGCTTGTTGGGAGCATGAACTTTCTTATCAGTTGCAAATTCTACTCCATATATTTATAAGGATTGCTAGAACCACCAAATCGGTTTTCACTGAAAACCAGGAATTTAAACCTGGCACTTGGAAACAGCCTGAGAATCCAGTAGAAAATATTCTCCAGCAACACTTTCCAATTGTGCTTGATGAACGAATGTCTCTCCTCAAGCTCAGATCTGAGAGGTAGCTGTATTTTAAATCCGTCCTTTATTTAGTTTGTTGGGAAAACAAATTTGTTTTTTAGTTGCAAACTAGACTCCATATATATATATATGGGGAATTACAGATTCCAGCAAGAATTTACATTGAATACTGCAGGAAATTCAACACAATACTATGAAATAGACTGAGAAAACAGAGTTAATTTTCTCCTGCAACCACTTCCCTTTGTGATAGATGAACAAAATACTCTCAGCATGCTCAGGTCTTATAAGTAACTGAGTGTGAAATCTGTCCTTCACCAAGATTGTGGGAACAAATTGTTTTTTCAGTTGCAAATTACACTCTATATATCTATATAGTGTGTGACTATTTCCAACTCGATTTTCCAGTGAAAACTGCAGGAACATCCATCTGGGAATAGGAAACAGACTGAGTAACCAGAGTAAAATTCTTCCTGCAACATGTTCCCTTTGTTCTAGATGAAGGAATATCTCCCCAAATGCACATTTCTGAGGTATAAATGTCTTTGAAAACAGTCCTTCACCTAGCTTGTTGGGTATACCATGTTTCTTTTGAGTTAAAATCTACTATCCTTTCATATATGAGTTGGTATACCAAATCCAGTCAGGATTTCCATTGAAAACTGCAGGAACTTCAAAGCCACACTAGGAAAATCACTGAGATTCGAGTATGAAGATTTCCCCTGCAAAGCGATAACTAGAGGTAGACAAACGAACTCATCTCCACATGATCAGTTTTCAGCGATAAGTGTGTTGAAGGTCATTTTTCACTTAGCTTGTTGGCAACACAAAGATTCTTTAAGGTTTCAAATTTCAATCCAAACATATATATGGGTAGGTACTATCCCCTACACGGTTTTGCACTGTAAACTGCAGGAACTTCAAATCAGCACTAGGAAACAAACTGAGAATCCAGAATAAAGTTTCTCTTGCAAACCGTTCTATTTGTGCTAGATGAGCGAACGTCTCACCACATGCTCAGTTCTAAAATATATGTGTGCTTGAAAGCAGCCCTTCACCTAGCTCTTTGTGAACACAAACATTCTTATCAGTAGCAAACTACACTCCATACATATATATAGGGAGGTAGAAGTTCCAACTCATTTTTTCTGTAAGAACTGCAGGATTTTCTGATCGGCATTTGGAATCATTCAGAGAAACCAGAGTAAAGTTTTCTCTTGCAAACTTTTCATTTTTTACTAGATGAATGAATGTCTCTCAACATGCTCATATCTGATAGGTATTATTGTGTGAAATCCTTACTTCCACTAGCTTATTGGGAGCATGTAGTTTCTTATCAGTTGCATACTCTACTCCATTAATTTATAAGAAATGCTAGAACCACCAAATCGTATTTCCAATGAAATCAGGTGGAATTACAACCCGGCACTAGGGAAAAGCCTGAAATCCAGAGAAAAATTTCCTCCAGCAACCCTTTCTAAGTTTGTTTGATGAAAGAATGTCTCTCCTAATGCTCATGTATGAGAAGTACCTGTATGTGAAAGCCTTCTTTCACATAAATAGTTGGGAACACAAAGTTGGTTTTCAGTTGTGAACTGCAGTCCATTTATCTATATGGGGAATTGCATTTTCCAGCAAGGATTTACACTGAAATGTGCAGGAAATTCAACACACTAGTACGAATTACACTAAGATAACAGAGTAAATTTTCTCCTGCAACCACATCCCCTTGTGGTATATGAAAGACATACACACAAAATTCTCAGTTCTTATAAGTAACTGAGTGTGAAATCTGTCCTTCACCAAGGTTGTGGGAACAAATTGTTTTTTTGCAGTTGCAAAATACACTCTATATATGTTTATAGGTTGTGACTATTTCCAACTGGATTTTCCAGTGAAAACTGCAGGAACATCAAACTAGCAATAGGAAACTGAGTAACCAGAGTAAAATATTTCCTGCAATATATTCCCTTTGTTCTACATGAAGGAATGTCTCCCCAAATGCATATTTCTGAGGGATAAATGTCTTTGAAAGCACTCCTTAAACTAGTTGTTGGGTAAACAATGTTTCTTTTGAGTTACAATCTACTATCCTTTCATATATGATTGGATATGCCAAATCCATCAAGTTTTTCCAGTGAAAACTGCAGGAACTTCAAAGCCTCACTAGGAAAATCACTGAGAATCGAGAATGAAGATTTCGCCCGCAAAGCGATCACTATAGCTAAACGATCTCATCTCCACATGATCAGTTTTCAGAGATAAGTGTGTTTGAAGGCCGTGTTTCACTTAGCTTGTTGGCAACACAAAGATTCTTTAAGGTTGCAAACTTCAATCCATACATATATATGGGTAGCTACTAACCCCTACACGGTTTTGCACTGTAAACTGCAGGAACTTCAAAGCAGCACTAGGAAACAAACTGAGAATCCAGAATAAAGTTTCTCTTGCAAACCGTTCTATTTGTGCTAGATGAGCGAAAGTCTCACTACATGCTCAGTTCTAAAATATAAGTGTGCTTGAAAGAAGCCCTTCACCTAGCTTTTTGGGAACACAAATATTCTTATCATTAGCAAAATACACTCCATACATATATATAGGAAGGTAGAAGTACCAACTCGAATTTTCTGTAAGAACTGCAGAAATTTCAGATCGGCAGAAGGAATCATTCAGAGGAACCAGAGTAAAGGTTTCTCCTGCAAACCGTTCACTTTTTCCTACATGAAAGAATGTCTCTCCACATGCTCAGTTCTGATAGGTAATATAGTGTGAAAGCCTTACTTCCCATTGCTTGTTGGGAACATGAAATTTCCTATCAGTTGCAAACTCTACTGCATACATGTATATGTAGTGCTGAAAAACCAAATCATTTTTTCACTGTAATCTGCAGGAATTTCAACCCGGCTCTTGGAAGCAGACTGAGAATCCAGAGAAAAATTTTCTCCAGCAAACCGTTCCAATTGTGCTTGATGAACGAATATCTCTCCACATGCTCAGTTCTGAGAGGTAGTTGTTTGTGTAAATCATCCTTCACATATGTTGTTGGGAACTCAAAGATTGTTTTTAGTTGCAAATGAGAGTGCATATATATATATATAGGGAAGTACAGGTTCCAACACGGATTTACAGTGAAATCTGCAGGAAATTTACACAGTAGAAGGAATTAGACTGAGAAAACACAGTAAATATTCTCTTGCAACCACTTCATTTTGTGGTAAATGAAGAAAATACACTCAAAATTCTCTGTTCTTATAAGTAACTGGGTTTGAAATATTTCCCTCACCAAGGATGGTGGAACAAAATGATTCATTTCAGTTGCAATCTACTCTCCATACATATAAAAAAGAGTGACTATTTCCAAACCAATATTCCAGTGAAAACTGCAGGAATATCAAACCGGCAGTAGGAAACACACTGAGAATCCAGAGTAAATGTTTCTCATGCAAAATTTTCACAGTGTTCTACATGAACGAACGCATCTCCACATGCTGAGTTCTGATACGTGTCAGTGTGTGAAAGTCTTACTTCCCCTAGATTGTTGGGAACATGAATTTTCTTATCAGTTGCAATACCTACTCCATAGATTTATAAGGATTGCTAGGACTAGCAAATTGTTATTCCACTGAAATCTGCAGGTATTTCCTCCCGGTACTTGGAAAGAGCCTGAGAATCCAGAGGAAAATTTCCTCCAACAACCCTTTCCAATTGTGTTGATGAACGAATGTCTTTCTTCATGCTCAGATCTGAGATGTAGCTGTATGTGAAAGCCGTCCTTCACATAGGTTGTTGGGAACAAAAATTTTATTTTAAGTTGCAAACTACAGTCCATATATATATATATGGGGAATTGCATTTTCCAACACGGATTTACACTGAAAAGTGCAGGAAATTCAACACATTACTAGGAAATAGACTGAGAAAACACAGTTAATTTTACGCTGCTACCACTTCCCTTTGTGGTATATGAACGAAATTCTCTAAACATGCTCAGTTCCAATAAGTAACTGAGTGTGTATTCTGTCCCTCACCAAAAATTGTGGGAACAAATTGTTTCTTTTCAATTGCAAACTACAATCTATATATGTATATAGGGTGTGACTAATTCCAACTCGATTTTCCAGTGAAAACTGCAGGAACATCCAAATAGCAAGAGGAAACAGACTGAGTAACCAGAGTAAAATTTTTCCTGCAACATGTTCCCTTTGTTCTAGATGAAGGAATTTCTCCACACATGCACATTTCTGAGCGATAAATGTCATTGAAAGCAGTCCTTCAACTATCTTGTTTGGTAAACATTGTTTTTTTGAGTTACAATCTACTATCCTTTCATATATGAGTGGATATATCAAATCCAGCTAGGTTTTCCAGTGAAAACTGCAGGAAATTCAAAGCCACACTAGGAAAATCACTGAGAATCTAGAATGAAGATTTTCCCTGCAAAGCGATCACTATAGCTAGATAAACGAACTCATCTCCACATGATCAGATTTCATTGATAATTGTGTTTGAAGGCCGTGTTTCACTTAGCTTCTTGGCAACACAAAGATTCTTTAAGGTTGCAATATTCAATCCATACATATATATGGGTAGGTACTATCCTCTGCACGGTTTTGCACTGTAAACTGCAGGAACTTCAAAGCAGCACTATGAAACAACCTGAGAATACATAATAAAGTTTCTCTTGCAAACCATTCTATTTGGGCTAGATGAGCAATCGTCTCTCCACATGCTCAGTTCTAAAATATAAGTATGCATGAAAGCATCCCTTCACCTAGCTTTTTGGGAACACAAACATTCTTATCTGTAGCAAACTACACTCCATATATATATATAGGGCAGCAGAAGTTCCAAATCGGATCTTCTGTAAGAACTGCAGGAATTTCAGTTTGGCAGATTGAATCAGTCAGAGATACCAGAGTAAATGTTTCTCCTGCAAACACTTCACTTTGTCCTAGATGAAAGAATGTCTCTACACATGCTCAGTTCTGATAGGTAATATTGTGTGAAAGCCGTTCTTCACCTATCTTGTTGGGAACATGTAGTTTCTTTTCAGTTACAAATTACTCTCCCTATATTTATATGCTTTGCTACAACCTCGAAAACAGTTTTTGACTGAAATCTGCAGGAACTTCAACCCGGTACTAGGAAACTGTCTGAGAATACAGAGTAAACTTTTTTCCTGTATCTACATCCCATTTTACTATATGAATGTACGTCTCTACATATTCTCAGTTCTGAGATGCAAATGTGTGTGAAAGCCGTCCTAAAACTTTGTTGTTTGGAACATGAAGTATGTCTTCAGAAGCAAAATACTCTGCATGTTTTTATATGGGCAGGTTCTAACTCCAACTCTGTTTCCCTGTAAAACGGCAGGAACATTTAAGTGGCTCTAGGAAAAACACAAAGGATCCATAGTAAAATTTTCCCCAAAAATCCGTTCCCTTTGTGCTAGATTAACGAATCTCTCTTCCATGCACGATTCTGATAGGCAATGGTTTGCGAAAGCCACACTTCACCAAAGTTGTCGGGAACAAAATGTTTCTTTCCAGTTGCAAAATAAACTCCATAAATATATACAAGGGGTGTGTCTATTTTCAACTCGGATTTCCAGTGAAAATTGCAAGAATTTCAAACTGCACTAGAAAACAGACTGAGAATGAAGAGTAAAAGTTCCTCCTGCAAAGCGATCACTTTGTGCTAGATGAACCAACGACTCTCAACATGCTCATTTCTGAGAGATAAGTTTGTGTGAAAACCAAATTTCACATAGCTTGTTGGGAACAAAAGGTTTCTCTTCAGTTGATAACAACATTCCTTATATATATAAGCGAATGTGCAAGCTCCAACTCGGTTTCCCAGTGAAAAATAGAGTAAATTTAAAGCGCACTAAGAAACAGACTGAGAAACCAGAATAAAAGTTTCTTTTTCAAACCGTTCCATTTGGGCTAGATTAATGAAAGTCTCTCCACATGCTCAGTTCTGAGACATAAGTGTGTTTGAAAGCAGTCCTTCACCTAGCTTTTTGTGAACACAAACTATCTTATAAGTAGAAAACTACAGTCGAAAGAAATATAAAGGGAGGTAGAAGTTACAACACGTATTTCCAGTAAAAACGGCAGGAATTTCAAATTGGCAGTAGAAAAATGACTGAGAAACCAGAGTAAATGTTTCTCATGCAAACCGTTCACATTGATCTACATGAACGAAAGCCTCTCCACATTCTCAGTTCTGATACATGTCAGTGTGTGAAAGCTTTACTTCCCCTAGCTTGTTGGGAGCATGAAGTTACTTATCATTTGCAAACTCTACTCCATATATTTAGAAGGATTGCTAGAACCAAGAAATCGTATTTCCAATGAAATCTGCAGGAATTTTAACCCGGAACTAGGAAACAGCCGGAGAATCCAGAGGAAAATTTCCTCCAGCAACCCTTTCCAAATTTGCTTGATGAACGGATGTCTCTCCTCATGCTCAGATATGAGAGGTAGCTGTATGTGAAAGCCTCCTTTCACATATGTTGTTGGGAACAAAAAGTTGGATTTTAGATGCAAACTACAGTCTTTATAATTATATGGGGAATTACAGGTTCCAACACTGATTTTCACTGAAAACAGCAGGAAATTCAACACATTACTAGGAATTAGACTGAGAAAACAGAGTAAATTTTCTCCTGCAACCACTTCCCTTTGTGGTAGATGAACGAAATACTCTCAACATGCTCAGTTCTTATAAGGAACTGGGTGTGATATATGTACTTCACCAACGTTGTGGGAACAAATTATTTCATTAGAGTTACAACATATTTTCCATATTCTTATATAGGGAGAGAATGTTTCCAACACGAATTTCCAGTAAAACTGCAGGAACATCAAACCAGCAGTAGGAAACACACTGAGAAACCAGAGTAATTTTTTCTCATGCAAACCGTTCACATTGTTCTACATGAATGAACGCCTCTCCAAATGCTAAATTCTGATACGTGTTAGGGTGTGAAAGCCTTACTTCCCCTAGCTTGTTGGGAGCATGAACTTTCTTATCAGTTGCAAATTCTACTCCATATATTTATAAGGATTGCTAGAATCACCAAATCGTTTTTCACTGAAAACCAGGAATTTAAACCTGGCAGTTGGAAAAAGCCTGGGAATCCAGAAGAAAATTTTCAGCAGCAACACTTTCCAATTGTGCTTGATGAACGAATGTCTCTCCTCATGCTCAGATCTGAGAGGTAGCGGTATGTTAAAGTCGTCTTTATTTTGTTTGTTGGGAAACAAATTTTTTTTTTAGATGCAAATATGAGTCCATATATATATATGGGGAATTACAGATTCCAACAAGGATTTACATTGAATACTGCAGGAAATTGAACAAAATACTATGAATTAGACTGAGAAAACAGAGTAAATCTTCTCCTGCAACCAATTCCATTTGTGGTAGATGAACGACTTTCTCTCAACATGCTGAGATCTTATAAGTAACTGAGTGTGAAATCTGACCTTCAACAAGGCTGTGGGAACAAATTGTTTCTTTTCAGTTGCAAACTACACTCTATATATGTATATAGGGTGTGACTATTTCCAAATCGATTTTCCAGTTAAACTTCAGGAACATCGAAATGGCAATAGGAAACAGACTGAGTAACCAGAGTATAATTTTTCCTGCAAAATGTTCCCTTTGTTCTACATGAAGGAATGTCTCCCCACATGCACATTTCTGAGGGATAAATGTCTTTGAAAGCAGTCCTTCACCTAACTTGTTGGGTAAACCATGTTTCTTTAGAATTAAAGTCTACTATCCTTTCATTTATGAGTTGATATACCAAATCCAGGCAGGATTTCCAGTGAAAACTGCAGGAAATTCAAAGCCACACTAGGAAAATCACTGAGAATCGAGTATGAAGATTTCCCCTGCAAAGCGATCACTAGAGCTAGATAAACGAACTCATCTCCACATGATGAATTTTCAGCAATAAGTGTGATTGAAGGCCGTGTTTCACTTAGCTTGTTGGCAACACAAAGATTCTTTAAGGTTGCAATCTCCAATCCATACATGTATATGGGGAAGTACTATCCCCTACACGGTTTTGCACTGTAAACTGCAGGAACTTAAAATCAGCACTAGGAAACAAACTGAGAATCCATAATAAAGTTTCTCTTGCAAACCATTCTACTTGAGCTAGATGAGCGAAAGTCTCTCCACATGCTCAGTTCTAAAATATAAATGTGTTTGAAAGCATTACTTCACCTAGATTTTTGAGAACACAATCATTCTTATCAGTAGTAAAGAATATTCCATTCATATATATAGGGATGTAGTAGTTCCAACCCGGTTTTCCATTAACAATTGCACGACATTCAAATCGAAATTAGGAAACAGACTGAGTAACCAGAGTAAATGTTTCTCCTGCAAACCGTTCAATTTGTTCTACGTGTACGAACACTTTTCCACATGCTCAGTTCTGATAAGTATCAGTGTGTGGAAGCATTATTTCCCCTCGCTTGTTGAGAACTTGAAGTTTCCTATCAGTTGAAACACTACTCCATATAATTATATGGATTGCTAGAACCACCAAATCTTTTTTCACTGTAATCTGCAGGAATTACAACCAGGCAATTAGAAGCAGACTGAGAACCCAGAGAAATATTTTCTCCAGCAAACCATTCCAATTGTGCTTGATGAACGAATGTCTCTCCATATGCTCAGATCTGAGAGGAAGGTGTGTTTGAAAGTCGTCTATCTCATATGTTGTTGGGAACACAAAGATTGTTTTTAGTTGCAAACTAGAGGGCATATATTTATAGGGATGTACAGGTTCCAACACGGATTTACACTGAAATCTGCAGGAAATTCAACACATTACTAGGAATTAGACTCAGAAAACAGAGTAAGTTTTATCCTGCAACCTCTTCCCTTTGTGGTATATGAAGGAAATACTCTCAACATGCTCAGTTCTGATAAGTAACTGAGTGTGAAATCTGCCCTTCATCAAGGTTGTGGGAACAAATTGTTTCTTTCAGTTGCAAACTACACTCTATATATGTATATAGGGTGTGACTATTTCCAACTCGATTTTCCAGTGAATACTGCAGGACTATTCAACTGGCAATAGGAATCAGACTGAGTAACCACAATAAAATTTTTCCTGCAAGATGTACCCTTTGTTCAAGATGAAGGAATGTCTCCCCACATACACATTTCTGAGGGATAAATGTCTTTGAAAGCAGTCCTTCACCAAGCTTGTTGGGTAAACAATGTTTATTTTGATTTACAATCTACTATCCTTTCATATATGAGTGGATATACCAAATCCAGCAATTTTTTCCAGTGAAACTTCAGGAAATTCAAAGCCATACTAGGAAAATCACTGAGTATCGAGAATGAAGATTTCCCCTGCAAGCGTTCACTATAGCTAGATAAACGAATTCATCGAAACATGATCAAATTTAAGCAATACGTTTGTTTGAAGGCCTTGTTTCAATTATCTTGTTGGCAACACAAAGATTCTTTAAGGTTGCAATCTTCAATCCATACTTGTATATTGGAACGTACTATCCCCTACACGGTTTTGCACTGTAAACTGCAGGAACTTCAAAACAGCACTAGGAAACAAACTGAGAATCCATAATAAAGTTTCTCTTGCAAACCGTTCTATTTGAGCTAGATGAGCGAAAGTCTCTCCACATGCTCAGTTCTAAAATATAAGTGTGTTTGAAAGCATTAGTTCACCTAGATTTTTGAGAACCCAATCATTCTTATCAGTAGTAAAGAATATTCCATTCATATATATAGGGATGTAGTAGTTCCAACCCGGTTTTCCATTAACAATTGCACGACATTCAAATCGAAATTAGGAAACAGGCTGAGTAACCAGAGTAAATGTTTCTCCTGCAAACCGTTCAATTTGTTCTACGTGAACGAACACTTTTCCACATGCTCAGTTCTGATAAGAATCAGTGTGTGAAAGCATTACTTCCCCTCGCTTGTTGAGAACTTGAAGTTTCCTATCAGTTGAAACACTACTCCATATAATTATATGGATTGCTAGAACCACCAAATCTTTTTTCACTGTAATCTGCAGGAATTACAACCAGGCAATTAGAAGCAGACTGAGAACCCAGAGAAATATTTTCTCCAGCAAACCATTCCAATTGTGCTTGATGAACGAATGTCTCTCCATATGCTCAGATCTGAGAGGAAGGTGTGTTTGAAAGTCGTCTATCTCATATGTTGTTGGGAACACAAAGATTGTTTTTAGTTGCAAACTAGAGGGCATATATTTATAGGGATGTACAGGTTCCAACACGGATTTACACTGAAATCTGCAGGAAATTCAACACATTACTAGGAATTAGACTCAGAAAACAGAGTAAGTTTTCTCCTGCAACCTCTTCCCTTTGTGGTATATGAAGGAAATACTCTCAACATGCTCAGGTCTGATAAGTAACTGAGTGTGAAATCTGTCCTTCATCAAGTTTTTGGGAACAAATTGTTTCTTTCAGTTGCAAACTACACTCTATATATGTATATAGGGTGTGACTATTTCCAACTAGAATTTCCAGTGAAAACTGCAGGACTATTCAACTGGCAATAGGAATCAGACTGAGTAACCACAATAAAATTTTTCCTGCAACATGTACCCTTTGTTCTAGATGAAGGAATGTCTCCCCTCATGCACATATCTGAGGGATAAATGTCTTTGAAAGCAGTCCTTCAACTAGCTTGTTGGGTAAACAATGGTTCTTTTGAGTTACAATCTACTATCCTTTCATATATGAGTGGATATATCTAATCCACCTAGGTTTTCCAGTGAAACTGCAGGAAAATCAAAGCCACGCTAGGAAAATCACTGAGTATTGAGAATGAAGATTTCTCATGCCAAGCGTTCACTATAGCTAGATAAACGAACTCATCGCCACATGATTAATTTTAAGAGATAAGTGTGTTTGAAGGCCATGTTTCACTTAACTTGTTGGCAACACAAAGATTCTTTAAGTTTGCAAACTTCAATCCATACATGTATATGGGAAGGTACTATCCCCTACACGGTTTTGCACTGTAAACTGCAGGAACTTCAAAACAGCACTAGGAAACAAACTGAGAATCCAGAATAAAGTTTCTCTTGCAAACAGTTCTATTTGTGCTAGATGAGCGAAAGTCTCCCCACATGCTCAGTTCTAAAATATAAGTGTGCTTGAAAGCAGCCATTCACCTAGCTTTTTGGGAACACAAACATTCTTATCAGTAGCAAACTACAATCCATACATATATATAGGAAGGTAGAAGTTCCAACTCGGATTTTCTGTAAGAACAGCAGGAATTTCAGATCGGCAGAAGGTATCATCCAGAGAAACCAGAGTAAAGGTTTCTCCTGCGAACAGTTCACATTTTCGTACTGAAAGAATGTCTCTCCACATGCTCAGTTCTGATAGGTAGTATTGTGTGAAAGCCTTACTTCCCATTGCTTGTTGGGACCATGAAGTTTCCTATCAGTTGCAAACACTACTGCTTTTATTTATATGTAGTGCTAGAAAAACCAAATCGTATTTCCAATGAAATCTGCAGGAATTTATATCCGGCACTAGGATTCAGCCTGAGAATGCAGAGGAAAATTTCCTCCAGGAACCCTTTCCAAATTTGCTTGATGAACGAATGTCTCTCCTCATGCTCAGAGAGGTAGCTGTATGTGAAAGCCTCCTTTCACATAGGTTGTTGGGACACAAAGTTGGTTTTTAGATGCAAACTACAGTCTTTATAAATATATGGGGAATTAAAGGTTCCAACACTTATTTACACTGAAGACTGCATGAAATTCAACATATTAAAAGGAATTAGACTGAGGAAACAGAGTAAATTTTCTCCTGCAACCACTTCCCTTTATGGAAGATGAACGAATTACTCTCAACATGCTCAGTTCTTATAAGTAACTGGGTGTGAAACTGTCCTTCAACAAGGTTGTGGGAACAAATTATTCCATTAAGTTACAATATATACTCCATATTCTTATATAGGGAGAGAATACTTCCAACACGAATTTCCAGTGAAAACTGCAGGAACATTAAACCGGCAGTAGGAAACACACTGAGAACCCAGAGTAATTGTTTCTCATGTAAACCGTTCACAATTTTCTACATGAATGAACGCCTCTCCACATGATAAGTTCTGATACGTGTCAGTGTGTGAAAGCCTTACTTCCCCGAGCTTGTTGGGAGCATGAAGTTTCTTATCAGCTGCAAATTCTATTCCATATATTTATAAGGATTGCTAGAAGCACCAAATCGTTTTTCCACTGAAAATCAGGAATTTAAATCTGGCAGCTGGAAAAAGCCTGAGAATCCAGAAGAAAATTTTCTCCAGCAACAATTTCCAATTTTTCTTGATGAACGAATGTCTCTCCTCATGCTCAGATCTGAGAGGTAGCTGTATGTTAAAGCTGTCCTTTATATAGTTTGTTGGGAACACAAATTTTGTTTTTAGATCCAAACTATAGTCCATATATATATATGGGAAATTACAGATTCCAACACGGATTTACATTGAATTTTGCATTAAATTCAACCCAATACTATGAATTAGACTGAGAAAAAAGAGTAAATTTTCTCCTGCAACCACTTCCATTAGTGGTAGATGAACGAAATTCTCTCAACATGCTCAGTTTTTATAAGTAAATTAGTGTGAAATCTGTCCTTAACCAAGGTTGTGGGAACAAATTTTTTCTTTTCAGTTACAAACTACACTTTATATATGTATATAGGTTGTGACTATTTCCAACTCGATTATCCAGTGAAAACTGAAGAACATCCACATGGAAATAGGAAACAGACTGAGAATCCAGAGTAAAATTTTTCCTGCAACTTGTTCCCTTTGTTCTAAATAAAGGAATGTCTCCCCTCATGCACATTTCTAAGGGATAAATGTCTTTGAATGCAGTACTTCACCTAGCTTGTTGGGTAAACAATGGTTCTTTTGAGTTACAGTCTACTATCTTATCATATATGAGTGGATATAGCAAATCCAGCTAGGTTTTCCAGTGAAAACTGCAAGAAATTCAAAGCCACACTAGGAAAATAACAGTGAATCGAAAATGAAGATTTCCCCTTCAAATCAATCACTATAACTAGATAAACGAATTCATCTCCACATGATCAGTTTTCAGCAATAAGTGTGTCTGAAGGCCGTGTTTCACATAGCTTGTTGGCAACACAAAGATTCTTTAAGGTTGCAAACTTCAATCCATGCATGTATATGGGAAGGTACTATCCCCTACACGGTTTTGCACTGTAAACTGCATTAAATTCAAAGCAGCACTAGGAAACAAACTGAGAATCCAGAATAAAGTTTCTCTTGCAAACCGTTGTACTTGTGCTAGATAAGCGAA
Organism: Camelus dromedarius; assembly: GCF_036321535.1. Classification (NCBI taxonomy): domain Eukaryota; kingdom Metazoa; phylum Chordata; class Mammalia; order Artiodactyla; family Camelidae; genus Camelus; species Camelus dromedarius. The sequence goes on along the minus strand of NC_087473.1, from coordinate 8,962,410 downwards.
TGTCTCTCAACATGCTCAGTTCTAAAATATAAGTGTGTTTGAAAGCAGCCATTCCCATAGCTTTTTGGGAACAGAAACATTCTTATCAGTAGCAAACTACACTCCATATACATATATAGGAAGGTAGAAGTTCTAACTCGGATTTTCTGTAAGAACTGCAGGAATTTCAGATCGGAAAAAAGAATCATTCAGAGAAACCAGAGTAAAGTATTCTCCTGCAATCAGATCACTTTTTCCTAGATGAACGAGTCTCTCCACATGCTCAGTTATGATAGGTATTATTGAGTGAAAGCCTTACATCCCCTAGCTTGTTGGGAGCATGAAGTTTCTTATCAGCTGCATACTCTATTCCATTTTTTAACAGGATGGCTAGAACCAGCAAATCGTATTTCCAATGAAATTTGCTGGAATTTCAACCCGGCACTAGGAAACAGCCTGAGAATCAAGAGGAAAATTTCCTCCAGCAACCCTTTCAATATTTGCTTGATGAACGAATGTCTCTCCTAATGCTCATATATGAGACGTACCTATATTTGAAAGCCTTATTTCACATAAGTTGTTGGGAACAGAACGTTGGTTTTCAGTTGCATACTACAGTCTTAAAAATATATGGGTAATTAGAGGTTCCAACACTGATTTTCACTGAAAACTGCAGGAAATTCAACACATTACTAGGAATTAAACTGAAAAAACAGAGTAAATTTTCTGCTGCAATCACTTACTTTTGTGGTAGATGAACGAAATTCTCTCAACATGCTCATTTCTTATAAGTACCAGGGTGTGAAAGCTGTCCTTCACCAAGTTTGTGGGCACAAAATGTTTCATTTCAGTTGCAAACTTAACTCTGTATATGTATGTAGGTTATGACAATTTCCAACTCGATTTTCCAGTGAAAACTGCAGGAACATCCAAAATGCAATAGGAAATAGACTGAGAAACCAGAGTAAAATTTTTCATGCAAACTGTTCCCTTTGTTGTAGATGATGGAATGCACCCACATGCACATTTCTGAGGGATAATTTTCTTTGAAAGCAGTAATTCACCTAGTTTGCTGGGAAAAAAATTTTTATTTCAGTTACACTCTACTATCATTTCATATATGGGTGGATATACAAAATCCAGCTAGTTTTTCCAGGGATAACTGGAGGAAATTCAAAGCCACACTAGGAAAATCACTGAGAATCGAGAATGAAGATTTCAAACTGCAAAGCAATCACTATATCTAGACAAACGAACTCATCTCCACATGATCAGTTTTCAGGGATAAGTGTGTTTGAAGGCCGTGTTTCACTTAGCTTGTTGGCAAAACAAAGATTCTTTAAGTTTGCAAACATCAATCCATACATGTATATGTGTAGGTAATATCCTCTACACGGTTTTGCACTGTAAACCTCAGGAACTTCAAAGCAGCTCTAGGAAAGAAACTGAGAATCAAGAATAAAGATTCTCTTGCAAACCTTTCTGTTTGTGCTAGATGAGCGAACGCCTCTCCACATGCTCAGTTCTAAAATATAAGTGTGCTGGAAAGAAGCCATTCACCTAGCTTTTTGGGAACACAAATATTCTTAACAGTAGCAAGCTACACTCCATGCATATATATAGGGTGGTAGAAGTTCCAACTCGGATTTTCTGTAAGATCTGCAGGAATTTCAGATCGGCAGAAGGAATCATTCAGAGAAACCACAATAAAGGTTTCTCCTGCAAACAGTTCAAATTTTCCTACATGAAAGTGTGTGTCTCCACATGCTCAGTTGTGATATTTAATATTGTGTGAAAGAATACTTCCCATTGCTTGTTGGGAACATGAAGTTTCCTATCAGTAGCAAACTCTACTGCATATATTTATATGTAGTGCTAGAAAAACCAAATAGTATTTCCAATGAAATCTGCAGGAAATTCAACCCGACACTAGGAAACACCCTGAGAATCCAGAGGAAAATTTCCTCCAGCAACCCTTTCCAAATTTGCTTGATGAACGAATGTCTCTCCTCATGCTCAGATATGAGAGGTAGCTGTATGTGAAAGCCTCCTTTCACATAGGTTTTTTGGAACACAAATTTGGTTTTTAGTTGCAAATTATAGTCTTCAAAATTATACGGGGAATTACAGGTTCCAACAATGCTTTAAACTGAAAACTGCAGGAAATTCAACACATTAGTAGGAATTAGACTGAGAAAACAGAGTAAATTTCTCCTGAAACCCTTTCCCTTTTTGCTAGATGAACGATATTCTCTCAACATGCTCAGTTCTTATAAGTACCTGGGTGTGAAATCTGTCCTTCAACATGGTTGTTTGAACAAATTGTTTCATTAAATTTACAATATATTCTCCATACTCTTATATAGGAAGAGAATATTTCCAACACGAATTTCCAGTGAAACCTGCAGGAATATCAAACAGGCAGTAGGAAACACACTGAGAAACCAGTGTAATTTTTTCTCATGGAATCCGTTCACATTGTTCTACATGAACGAACGCCCCTCCACATGCTAAGTTCTGATTCGTGTCAGTGTGTGAAAGCCTCACTTCCCCTAGCTTGTTGGGAGCATGAAGTTTCTTATCAGTTGCAAATTCTTCTCCATATATTTATAAGGATTGCTAGAACCACCAAATCGGTTTTCCACTGAAAACCGGGAATTTAAACCTGGCACTTGGAAACAGCCTGAGAATCCAGATGAAAATTTTCTCCAGCAACACTTTCCAATTGTTCTTGATGAACGAATTTCTCTCCTCATGCTCAGATCTGAGAGGTATCTGTATGTTAAAGCCGTCTTTTATATAGTTTGTTGGGAACACAAATTTGGTTCTTAGATGCAAAATACAGTCCATATATATATATGGGGTATTACAGATTACAATACGGATTTACATTGAATACTGCAGGAAATTCAACCCAATACTATTAATTAGACTGAGAAAACAGAGTAAATTTTCTCCTGCAACCAATTCCATTTGTGGTAGATGAGCGAAATACTCTCAACATGCTCAGTTTTTATAAGTAAATGAGTGTGAAATCTGTCCTTTACCAAGGTTGTGGGAACAAATTGTTTCTTTTCAGTTGCAAACTACACTCTATATATGTATATAGGGTGTGATTATTTCCAACTCGATTATCCAGTGAAAACTGTAGGAACATCCACATGGCAATAGGAAACAGACTGAGAAACCACAGTAAAATTTTTCCTGCAACTTATTCCCTTTGTTGTAGATGAAGGAATGTCTCCCCTCATGCACATTTCTGAGGGATAAATGTCTTTGAAAGCAGTCCTTCACCTAGCTTGTTGGGTAAACAATGGTCCTTTTGAGTTACAATCTACTATCCTTCCATATATGAGTGGATATACCAAATCCAGGTAGGTTTTCCACTGAAAACTGCAGGAAGTTCAAAGCCACTCTAGGAAAATCACTGAGAATCTAGTACGAAGATTTCCCCTGCAAAGCGATCACCATAGCTAGATAAACGAACTCATCTCCACATGATCATTTTTCAGTGATAAGTGTGTTTGAAGGCCGTGTTTCACTTAGCTTCTTGGCAACACAAAGATTCTTTAAGGTTGCAAACTTCAATCCATTCATATATATGGGTAGGTAATATCCCCTACAGGGTTTTGCACTGTATCTGCAGGAACTTCAAAGCAGCACTATGAAACAACCTGAGAATCCATAATAAAGTTTCTCTTGCAAATTTTCTATTTCGGCTAGATGAGCAAAAGTCTCTCCACATGCTCAGTTCTAAAATATATGTATGCTTGAAAGCAGCCCTTCACCTAGCTTTTTGGGAACACAAACATTCTTATATGTAGCAAACTACGCTCCATATATATATATAGGGCGGTAGAAGTTCCAATTCGTATCTTCTGTAAGTACTGCATGTATTTCAGATTGGCAGATTGAATCAGTCAGAGAAACCAGAGTAAATGTTTCTCCTACGAACACTTCACTTTGTCCTAGATTAACGATGTCTCTCCACATGCTCAGTTCTGATAAGTAATATTGTGTGAAAGCCGTTCTTCACCTATCTTGTTGGCAAAATGTAGTTTCATTTCAGTTGCAAATTACTCTCCCTATATTTATATGGTTTGCTACAACCTCGAACATAATTTTTGACTGAAATCTGCAGGAACTTCAACCCTATAATAGGAAACTGTCTGAGAATACAGAGTAAATTTTTTTCCTGTAACTACTTCCCATTTTACTATATGAATGTACGTCTCTACAGATACTCAGTTCTGAGATGTAAATGTGTGTGAAAGCCATCCTTCAACTTTGTTGTTTGGAACATGAAGTATGTTTTCAGAAGCAAAATACTCTGCATGTTTTTATATGGGCAGGTTCTAACTCCAAATCTGTTTTCCTGTAAAACGGCAGGAACATGTAAGTCTCTCTAGGAAACAGACAAAGGATCCATAGTAAAAGTTTCCCCAACAACCCGTTCCCTTTGTGCTAGATTAACGAATCTCTCTCCCATGTTCGATTCTGATAGGCAATTGTTTGTGAAAGCCACACATCACCAAAGTTGTAAGGAACAAAATGATTCTTTCCAGTTGCCAAGTAAACTCCATAAATATATACAAGGGGTGTGTCTATTTTCAACTAGGTTTTCCAGTGAAAATTGCAAGAAATTCAAAACTGCATTAGAAAACAGACTGAGAATGAAGAGTAAAAGATTCTCCTGCAAAGCGATCGCTTTGTGCTAGATGAACCAATGACTCTCCACATGCTCATTTCTGAGAGATAAGTTTGTGTGAAAACCAAATTTCACCTAGCTTGTTGGGAACAAAAGGTTTCTCTTCAGTTGATAACAACATTCCTTACATATATAAGTGAATGTGCAGGCTCCAACTCGGTTTCCCAGTGAAAAATGCAGGAAATTCAAAGCGCACTAAGAAACAGACTGAGAAATCAGAGTAAAAGTTTCTTTTGCAAACCGCTCCATTTGGGCTAGATTAATGAAAGTCTCTCCCCATGCTCAGTTCTGAGATATAAGTGTGTTTGAAAGCAGTCCTTCACTAGCTTTTTGTGAACACAGACTATCTTATTATTAGAAAAGTACAGTCCAAAAAATATATAGGGAGGTAGAAGTTCCAACACGTATTTCCAGTAAAAACTGTAAGAATTTCAAATTGGCACTAGAAAAATGACTGAGAAACCAGAGTAAATGTTTCTCATGCAAACCGTTCACATTGATCTACATGAACGAAAGCCTCTCCACATTCTCATTTCTGATACGTGTCAGTGTGTGAAAGCTTTACTTCCCCTAGCTTGATGGGAGCATGAAGTTTCTTATCAGTTGCAAACTCTAATCCATATATTTAGAAGGATTGCTAGAACCAAGAAATCGTATTTCCAATGATATCTGCAGGAATTTTAACCAGGCACTAGGAAACAGCCTGAGAATCCAGAGGAAAATTTCCTCCAGCAAAACTTTCCAAATATGCTTGATGAACGAATGTCTCTCTTCATGCTCAGTTATGAGAGGTAGTTGTATGTGAAAGCCTCCTTTCACATAGTTTGTTTGGAACACAAAGTTGGATTTTAGATGCAAACTACAGTCTTTATAAATATATGGGGAATTACAGGTTCCAACACTGATTTTCACTGAAAACTGCAGGAAATTCAACACATTACTAGGAATTAGACTGAGAAAACAGAGTAAATTTTCTCCTGCAACCAATACCCATTGTGGTAGATGAACCAAATACTCTCAACATGCTCAGTTCTTATAAGTGACTGGGTGTGAAGTCTGTCCTTCACGAAGGATGTGGGAACAAATTATTTCATTAGAGTTAAAATATATTCTCCATATTCTTATATAGGGAGAGAATATTTCCAACACGAATTTCCAGTGAAAAATGCAGGAACATCAAACCGGCATTAGGAAACACACTGAGAAACCAGATTAATAGTTTCTCATGCAAACCGTTCACATTTTTCTACATGAATGAACGCCTCTCCAAATGCTAAGTTCTGATACGTGTCAGTGTGTGAAAGCCTTACTTCCCCTAGCTTGTTGGGAGCATGAACTTTCTTATCAGTTGCAAATTCTACTCCATATATTTATAAGGATTTCTAGAACCACCAAATCGTTTTTTATTGAAAACCAGGAATTTAAACCTGGCACTTGGAAACAGCCTGAGATTCCAAAAGGAAGTTTTCTCCAGCAACACATTCCAATTGTGCTTGATGAACGAATGTCTCTCCTCATGCTCAGATATGAGAGGTAGCGGTATGTTAAAGCCGTACTTTATTTATTATTTTACGAAATCAAATTTTGTTTTAGATGCAAACATGTGTCCATATATATATATGGGGAATTACAGATTCCAACACAGATTTACATTGAATACTGCAGGAAATTGAACAAAATACTATGAATTAGACTGAGAAAACAGAGTAAATTTTCTCCTGCAACCAATTCCATTTGTGGTAGATGAACGAAATTCTCTCAACATGCTCAGTTCTTATAAGTAACTGAGTGTGAATTCTGAACTTCACCAAGGCTGTGGGAACAAATTGTTTCTTTTCAGTTGCAAACTACACTCTATATATGTATATAGGTTGTGACTATTTCCAACTCGATTTTCCAGTGAAAACTGCAGGAACATCCATCTGGCAATAGAAAACAGACTGAGTAACCAGAGTAAAATTTTTCCTGCAAAAAGTTCCCTTTGTTCTACATGTAGAAATGTCTCCCCAAATGCACATTTCTCAGGGATAAATGTCTTTGAAAGCAGTCCTTCACCTAACTTGTTGGGTAAACCATGTTTCTTTTGAGTTAAAATTTACTATCCTTTCATATATGAGTTGATATAACAAATCCAGGCAGGATTTCCAGTGAAAACTGCAGGAACTTCAAAGCCACACTAGGAAAATCACTGAGAATCGAGTATGAAGATTTCCCCTGCAAAGTGATCATTAGAGCTAGATAAACGAACTCATCTCCACATGATCAGTTTTCAGCAATAAGTGTGATTGAAGGCCGGGTTGCACTTAGCTTGTTGGCAACACAAAGATTCTTTAAGGTTGCAATCTCCAATCCATACATGTATATGGGGAAGTACTATCCCCTACACGATTTTGCACTGTAAACTGCAGGAACTTCAAAGCAGCACTAGGAAACAAACTGAGAATCCATAATAAAGTTTCTCTTGTAAACCGTTCTATTTGAACTAGATGAGCGAAAGTCTCTCCACATGCTCAGTTCTAAAATATAAGTGTGTTTGAAAGCATTACTTCACCTAGATTTTTGAGAACCCAATCATTCTTATCAGTAGTAAAGAATATTCCATTCATATATATAGGGATGTAGTAGTTCCAACCCGGTTTTCCATTAACAATTGCACGACATTCAAATCGAAATTAGGAAACAGGCTGAGTAACCAGAGTAAATGTTTCTCCTGCAAACCGTTCAATTTGTTCTACGTGAACGAACACTTTTCCACATGCTCAGTTCTGATAAGTATCAGTGTGTGAAAGCATTACTTCCCCTCGCTTGTTGAGAACTTGAAGTTTCCTATCAGTTGAAACACTACTCCATATAATTATATGGATTGCTAGAACCACCAAATCTTTTTTCACTGTAATCTGCAGGAATTACAACCAGGCAATTAGAAGCAGACTGAGAACCCAGAGAAATATTTTCTCCAGCAAACCATTCCAATTGTGCTTGATGAACGAATGTCTCTCCACATGCTCAGATCTGAGAGGAAGGTGTGTTTGAAAGTCGTCTATCTCATATGTTGTTGGGAACACAAAGATTGTTTTTAGTTGCAAACTAGAGGGCATATATTTATAGGGATGTACAGGTTCCAACACGGATTTACACTGAAATCTGCAGGAAATTCAACACATAACTAGGAATTAGACTCAGAAAACAGAGTAAGTTTTCTCCTGCAACCTCTTCCCTTTGTGGTATATGAAGGAAATACTCTCAACATGCTCAGGTCTGATAAGTAACTGAGTGTGAAATCTGTCCTTCATCAAGTTTGTGGGAACAAATTGTTTCTTTCAGTTGCAAACTACACTCTATATATGTATAAACGGTGTGACTATTTCCAACTCGATTTTCCAGTGAAAACTGCAGGAACATTCAAATGGCAATAGGAATCAGACTGAGTAACCACAATAAAATTTTTCCTGCAACATGTACCCTTTGTTCTAGATGAAGGAATGTCTCCCCTCATGCACATATCTGAGGGATAAATGTCTTTGAAAGCAGTCCTTCACCTAGCTTGCTGGGTAAACAATGGTTCTTTTGAGTTATAATATACTATACTTTCATATATGAGTGGATATATCAAATCCAGCTAGGTTTTCCAGTGAAACTGCAGGAAAATCAAAGCCACGCTAGGAATATCACTGAGTATTGAGAATGAAGATTTCTCATGCCAAGCGTTCACTATAGCTAGATAAACGAACTCATCGCCACATGATTAATTTTAAGAGATAAGTGTGTTTGAAGGCCATGTTTCACTTATCTTGTTGGCAACACAAAGATTCTTTAAGGTTGCAAACTTCAATCCATACATGTATATGGGAAGGTACTATCCCCTACACGGTTTTGCACTGTAAATTGCAGGAACTTCAAAACAGCACTAGGAATCAAACTGAGAATCCAGAATAAAGTTTCTCTTGCAAACAGTTCTATTTGTACTAGATGAGCGAAAGTCTCCCCACATGCTCAGTTCTAAAATATAAGTGTGCTTGAAAGCAGCCATTCACCTAGCTTTTTGGGAACACAAACATTCTTATCAGTAGCAAACTACAATCCATACATATATATAGAAATGTAGAAGTTCCAACTCGGATTTTCTGTAAGAACAGCAGGAAATTCAGATCGGCAGAAGGAATCATCCAGAGAAACCAGAGTAAAGGTTTCTCCTGCGAACAGTTCACATTTTCGTACATGAAAGAATGTCTCTCCACATGCTCAGTTCTGATAGGTAGTATTGTGTGAAAGCCTTACTTCCCATTGCTTGTTGGGACCATGAAGTTTCCTATCAGTTGCAAACACTACTGCTTTTATTTATATGTAGTGCTAGAAAAACCAAATCGTATTTCCAATGAAATCTGCAGGAATTTCAATCCGGCACTAGGAATCAGCCTGAGAATGCAGAGGAAAATTTCCTCCAGGAACCCTTTCCAAATTTGCTTGATGAACGAATGTCTCTCCTCATGCTCAGAGAGGTATCTGTATGTGAAAGCCTCCTTACACATAGGTTGTTGGGACACAAAGTTGGTTTTTAGAAGCAAACTACAGTCTTTATAAATATATGGGGAATTAAAGGTTCCAACACTTATTTACACTGAAGACTGCATTAAATTCAACATATTACAAGGAATTAAACTGAGAAAACAGAGTAAATTTTCTCCTGCAACCACTTCCCTTTATGGAAGATGAACAAAATGCTCTCAACATGCTCAGTTCTTATAAGTAACTGGGTGTGAAACTGTCCTTCAACAAGGTTGTGGGAACAAATTGTTCCATTAATTTACAATATATACTCCATATTCTTATATAGGGAGAGAATACTTCCAACACGAATTTCCAGTGAAAACTGCAGGAACATTAAACCGGCAGTAGGAAACACACTGAGAACCCAGAGTAATTGTTTCTCATGTAAACCGTTCACAATTTTCTACATGAATGAACGCCTCTCCACATGATAAGTTCTGATACGTGTCAGTGTGTGAAAGCCTTACTTCCCCGAGCTTGTTGGGAGCATGAAGTTTCTTATCAGCTGCAAATTCTATTCCATATATTTATAAGGATTGCTAGAAGCACCAAATCGTTTTTCCACTGAAAATCAGGAATTTAAATCTGGCAGCTGGAAAAAGCCTGAGAATCCAGAAGAAAATTTTCTCCAGCAACAATTTCCAATTGTTCTTGATGAACGAATGTCTCTCCTCATGCTCAGATCTGAGAGGTAGCTGTATGTTAAAGCTGTCCTTTATATAGTTTGTTGGGAACACAAATTTTGTTTTTAGATCCAAACTATAGTCCATATATATATATGGGGAATTACAGATTCCAACACGGATTTACATTGAATATTGCATTAAATTCAACCCAATACAATGAATTAGACTGAGAAAACAGAGTATATTTTCTCCTGCAACCACTTCCATTAGTGGTAGATGAACGAAATACTCTCAACATACTCAGTTTTTATAAGTAAATGAGTGTGAAATCTGTCCTTCAGCAAGTTTGTGGGAAAAATTGTTTCTTTTCAGTTGCAAACTACACTGTATATATGTATATATGTTGTGACTATTTCCAACTCGATTATCCAGTGAAAACTGTAGGAACATCCACATGGCAATAGGAAACAGACTGAGAAACCAGAGTAAAATTTTTCCTGCAATATGTTCCCTATGTTCGAATGAAGGAATGTCACCCCACATGCACATTTCCGAGGGATAAATGTCTTTGAAATCAGTCCTTCACCTAGCTTGTTCGGTAAACAATGGTTCTTTTGAGTTACAATCTACTATCCTTTCATATATGAGTGGATATACCAAATCCAGCTAGGTTTTCCAGTGAAACTGCAGGAACATGAAAGCCACACTAGGAAAATAACAGAGAATCGAAAATGAAGATTTCCCCTTCAAATCAATCACTATAGCTAGATAAACGAATTCATCTCCACATGATCAGTTTTCAGTGATAAGTGTGTTTGAAGGCCGTGTTTCACTTAGCTTGTTGGCAACACAAAGATTCTTTAAGTTTGAAAACTTCAATCCATACATGTATATGGGAAGGTACTATCCCCTACACGATTTTGCACTGTAAACTGCATTAAATTCAAAGCAACACTAGGAAACAATCTGAGAATCCAGAATAATGTTTCTCTTGCAAACCGTTCTATTTGTGCTAGATGAAAGAAAGTCTCTCCACATGCTCAGTTCTAAAATATAAGTGTGCTTGAAAGCAGCCATTCACCTAGCTTTTTCGGAACACAAACATTCTTATCAGTAGCAAACTACACTCCATACATATATATAGGGCGGTAGAAGTTCCAACTCGGATTTTCTGTAAGAAATGCAGGAAATTCATATCGGCAGAAGGAATCATTCAGAGAAACCAGAGTAAACGTTTCTCCTGCGAACAGTTCACATTTTCGTACATGAAAGAATGTCTCTCCACATGCTCAGTTCTGATAGGTAGTATTGTGTGAAAGCCTTACTTCCCATTGCTTGTTGGGATCATGAAGTTTTGTATCAGTTGCAAACTCTACTGAATATATTTATACGTAGTGTTAAAAAAACCAAATCGTAAATCCAATGAAATCTGCAGGAATTTCAATCCGGCACTAGAAATCAGCCTGAGAATCCAGAGGAAAATTTCCTCCAGGAACCCTTTCCAAATTTGCTTGATGAACGAATGTCTCTCCTCATTCTCAGATATGAGAGGTAGCTGTATGTGAAAGCCTCCTTTCACATATGTTGTTGGGAACACAAAGTTGGATTTTAGATGCAAACTACAGTCTTTATAAATTTATGGGTAATTACAGGTTCCAACACTTATTTAAACAGAAGACTGCATGAAAATCAACACATTACTAGGAATTAGACTGAGAAAACAGAGTAAATTTTCTCCTGCAACCACTTCCCTTTATGGAAGATGAACGAATTACTCTCAACATGCTCAGATCTTATAAGTAACTGGGTGTGAAATCTGTCCTTCAACAAGGTTGTGTGAACAAATTGATTCATTAGAGTTACAATATATAATCCATATTCTTATATAGGGAGAGAATATTTCCAACACGAATTTCCAGTGAAAAATGCAGGAACATCAAACCGGCAGTAGGAAACACACTGAGAACCCAGAGTAATTGTTTCTCATGCAAACCGTTCACATTTTTCTACATGAATGAAAGCCTCTCCACATGATAAGTTCTGATACGTGTCAGTGTGTGAAAGCCTTACTTCCCCGAGCTTGTTGGGAGCATGCAGTTTCTTATCAGTTGCAAATTCTATTCCATATATTTATAAGGATTGCTAGAAGCACCAAATCTGTTTTCCACTGAAAAACAGGAATTTAAACCTGGCAGCTGGATAAAGCCTGAGAATCCAGAAGAAAATTTTCTCCAGCAACACTTTCCAATTGTTCTTGAAGAACAAATGACTCTCCTCATGCTCAGATCTGAGAGGTAGCTGTATGTTAAAGCTGTCCTTTATATAGTTTGTTGGGAACACAAATTGAGTTTTTAGATCCAAACTATAGTCCATATATATATATGGGGAATTACAGATTCCAACACGGATTTACATTGAATTTTGCATTAAATTCAACCCAATACTATGAATTAGACTGAGAAAACAGAGGAAATTTTCTCCTGCAACCACTTCCATTAGTGGTAGATGAACGAAATTCTCTCAACATGCTCAGTTTTTATAAGTAAATGAGTGTGAAATCTGTCCTTAACCAAGGTTGTGGGAACAAATTTTTTCTTTTCAGTTACAAACTACACTTTATATATGTATATAGGGTGTGACTATTTCCAACTCGATAATCCAGTGAAAACTGAAGGAACATCCACATCGCAATAGGAAACAGACTGAGAAACCAGAGTAAAATTTTTCCTGCAACTTGTTCCCTTTGTTCTAAATGAAGTAATGTCTACCCTCATGCACATTTCTAAGGGATAAATGTCTTTGAATGCAGTCCTTCACATGGCTTGTTGGGTAAACAATGGTTCTTTGGGTTACAGTCTACTATCTTTCCATATATGAGTGGATATAGCAAATCCAGCTAGGTTTTCCACTGAAAACTGCAGGAAATTCAAAGCCACACTAGGAAAATCACAGAAAATCGAGAATGAACATTTCCCCTTCAAATCAATCGCTATAGCTAGATAAACGAATTCATCTCCACATGATCAGTTTTCAGCGATAAGTGTGTTTGAAGGCCGTGTTTCACATAGCTTGTTGGCAACACAAAGATTCTTTAAGGTTGCAAACTTCAATCCATGCATGTATATGGGAAGGTACTATCCCCTACACGGTTTTGCACTGTAAACTGCATTAAATTCAAAGCAGCACTAGGAAACAAACTGAGAATCCAGAATAAAGTTTCTCTTGCAAACCGTTGTACTTGTGCTAGATAAGCGAATGTCTCTCAACATGCTCAGTTCTAAAATATAAGTGTGTTTGAAAGCAGCCATTCCCATAGCTTTTTGGGAACAGAAACATTCTTATCAGTAGCAAACTACACTCCATATACATATATAGGAAGGTAGAAGTTCTAACTCGGATTTTCTGTAAGAACTGCAGGAATTTCAGATCGGAAAAAAGAATCATTCAGAGAAACCAGAGTAAAGTATTCTCCTGCAATCAGATCACTTTTTCCTAGATGAACGAGTCTCTCCACATGCTCAGTTATGATAGGTATTATTGAGTGAAAGCCTTACATCCCCTAGCTTGTTGGGAGCATGAAGTTTCTTATCAGCTGCATACTCTATTCCATTTTTTAACAGGATGGCTAGAACAAGCAAATCGTATTTCCAATGAAATTTGCTGGAATTTACCCGGCACTAGGAAACAGCCTGAGAATCAAGAGGAAAATTTCCTCCAGCAAACCTTTCAATATTTGCTTGATGAACGAATGTCTCTCCTAATGCTCATATATGAGACGTACCTGTATTTGAAAGCCTTATTTCACATTTGTTGCTGGGAAAAGAACGTTGGTTTTCAGTTGCATACTACAGTATTAAAAATATATGGGTAATTAGAGGTTCCAACACTGATTTTCACTGAAACCTGCAGCAAATTCAACACATTACTAGGAATTAAACTGAAAAAACAGAGTAAATTTTCTGCTGCAATCACTTCCTTTTTTGGTAGATGAACGAAATTCTCTCAACATGCTCATTTCTTATAAGTACCTGGGTGTGAAAGCTGTCCTTCACCAAGTTTGTGGGCACAAAATGTTTCATTTCAGTTGCAAACTTAACTCTGTATATGTATGTAGGTTATGACAATTTCCAGCTCGATTTTCCAGTGAAAACTGCAGGAACATCCAAATTGCAATAGGAAACAGACTGAGAATCCAGAGTAAAATTTTTCATGCAACCTGTTCCCTTTGTTGTAGATGAAGGAATGCCCCCACATGCACATTTCTGAGGGATAATTTTCTTTGAAAGCATTAATTCACCTAGCTTTTTGGGAAAAAAATTTTTCTTTCAGTTACACTCTAAGATCATTTAACATATGGATGGATATACCAAATCCAGCTAGGTTTTCCAGGGAAAACTGCAGGAAATTCAAAGCCACACTAGGAAAATCACTGAGAATCGAGAATGAAGATTTCAAACTGCAAAGCAATCACTATATCTAGACAAACGAACTCATCTCCACATGATCAGTTTTCAGGGATAAGTGTGTTTGAAGGCCGTGTTTCACTTAACTTGTTGGCAAAACAAAGATTCTTTAAGGTTGCAAACATCAATCCATACATATATATGTGTAGGTAATATCCTCTACACGGTTTTGCACTGTAAACCTCAGGAACTTCAAAGCAGCTCTAGGAAAGAAACTGAGAATCAAGAATAAAATTTCTCTTGCAAACCTTTCTGTTTGTGCTAGATGAGCGAACGCCTCTCCACATGCTCAGTTCTAAAATATAAGTGTGCTGGAAAGAAGCCATTCACCTAGCTTTTTGGGAACACAAATATTCTTAACAGTAGCAAGCTACATACCATGCATATATATAGGGTGGTAGAAGTTCCAACTCGGATTTTCTGTAAGATCTGCAGGAATTTCAGATCGGCAGAAGGAATCATTCAGAGAAACCACAGTAAAGGTTTCTCCTGCAAACAGTTCAATTTTCCCTACATGAAAGAATGTCTCTCCACATGCTCAGTTCTGATATTTAATATTGTGTGAAGGAATACTTACCATTGCTTGTTGGGAACATGAAGTTTCCTATCAGTAGCAAACTCTACTGCATACATTTATATGTAGTGCTAGAAAAACCAAATCGTATTTCCAATGAAATCTGCAGGAAATTCAACCCGGCACTAGGAAACACCCTGAGAATCCAGAGGAAAATTTCCTCCAGCAACCCTTTCCAAATTTGCTTGATGACGAATGTCTCTCCTCATGCTCAGATATGAGAGGTAGCTGTATGTGAAAGCCTCCTTTCACATTGGTTGTTGGGAACACAAATTTGGTTTTTAGATGCAAACTACAGTCTTCATTAATATATGGGGAATTACAGGTTCCAACACTGATTTACACGGAAAACTGCAGGAAATTCGACACATTACTAGGAATTAGACTGAGAAAACACAGTAAATTTCTCCTGAAACCCCTTCCCTTTGTGCTAGATAAACGATATTCTCTCAACATGCTCAGTTCTTATAAGTAACTGGGTGTGAAATCTGTCCTTCACCAAGGCTGTGGGAACAAATTGTTTCATTAGAGTTACAATATATTCTCCATACTCATATAGAGGGAGAGAATATTTCCAACCCGAATTTCCAGTGAAACCTGCAGGAATATCAAACCGGCAGTAGGAAAAACTCTGAGAAACCAGAGTAATTGTTTCTCATGCAATCCGTTCAAATTTTTCTACATGAACGAACGCCTCTCCACATGCTTAGTTCTGATTCATGTCAGTGTGTGAAAGCCTCACTTCCCCTAGCTTGTTGGGAGCCTGAAGTTTCTTATAAGTTGCAAATTATTCTCCATATATTTATAAGGATTGCTAGAACCACCAAATCGTTTTTCCACTGAAAACCAGGAATTTAAACCTAGTACTTGGTAACAGCCTGAGAATCCATAAGAAAATTTTCCCCAGCAACTCTTTCCAATTTTTCTTGATGAAGGAATGTCTATCCTCATGCTCACATCTGAGAGGTAGCTGTATGTTAAAGCCGTCATTATATAGTTTGTTGGGAACACAAATTTGGTTCTTAGATGCAAAATACAGTCCATAAATATATATGGGGAATTACAGATTCCAACACGGATTTCCATTGAATACTGCAGGAAATTCAAACAAATACAATGAATTAGACAGAGAAAACAGAGTAAATTTTCTCCTGCACCATTTCCCTTTGTGGAAGATGAACGAAATACTCTCAACATGCTCAGTTTTAATAAGTAAATGAGTGTGAAATCTGTCCTTCACCAAGGATGTGGGAACAAATTGTTTCTTTTCAGTTGCAAACTACACTCTATATATGTATATAGGGTGTGACTATTTCCAACTCGTTTATCCAGTGAAAACTGTAGGAACATCCACATGGCAATAGGAAACAGACTGAGAAACCAGAGTAAAATTTTTCCTGCAACTTGTTCCCTTTGTTGTAGATGAAGGAATGCCCCCACATGCACATTTCTGAGGGATAATTTTCTTTGAAAACAGTAATTCACCTAGCTTGTTGGGAAAAAAATGTTTCTGTGAGTTACAATCTACTATCATTTCATATATGGGTGGATATACCAAATCCAGCTAGGTTTTCCAGGGAAAACTGCAGGAAATTCAAAGCCACACTAGGAAAATAACTGAGAATCGAGAATGAAGATTTCAAACTGCAAAGCAATCACTATATCTAGACAAACGAACTCATCTCCACATGATCAGTTTTCAGGGATAAGTGTGTTTGAAGGCCGTGTTTCACTTAGCTTGTTGGCAAAACAAAGATTCTTTAAGTTTGCAAACATCAATCCATACATATATATGTGTAGGTACTTACCTCTACACGGTTTTGCACTGTAAACCTCAGGAACTTCAAAGCAGCTCTAGGAAAGAAACTGAGAATCCAGAATAAAGTTTCTCTTGCAAACCGTTCTGTTTGTGCTAGATGAGCGAACGCCTCTCCACATGCTCAGTTCTAACATATAAGTGTGCTGGAAAGAAGGCATTCACCTAGCTTTTTGGGAACACAAACATTCTTAACAGTAGCAAGCTACACTCAATGCATATGTATAGGGTGGCAGAAGTTCCAACTCGGATTTTCTGTAAGATCTGCAGCAATTTCAGATCGGCAGAAGGAATCATACAGAGAAACCATAGTAAAGGTTTCTCCTGCAAACATTTCAATTTTTCCTACATGAAAGAATATCTCTCCACATGCTCAGTTCTGATATTTAATATTGTGTGAAAGAATACTTCCCATTGCTTGTTGGGAACATGAAGTTTCCTATCAGTAGCAAACTCTACTGCATATATTTTTATGTAGTGCTAGAAAAATCAAATCGTATTTCCAATGAAATCTGCAGGAAATTCAACCCGGCACTAGGAAACACCCTGAGAATCCAGAGGAAAATTTCCTCCAGCAACCCTTTCCAAATTTGCTTGATGAACGAATGTCTCTCCTCATGCTCAGATATGAGAGGTAGCTGTATGTGAAAGCCTCCTTTCACATAGGTTGTTGGGAACACAAATTTGGTTTTTAGATGCAAATTATAGTCTTCAAAATTATATGGGGTATTACATGTTCCAACAGTGATTTACACTGAATACTGCAGGAAATTCATCACATTAGTAGGAATTAGACTGAGAAAACAGAGTAAATTTCTACTGAAACCCCTTCCCTTTGTGCTAGATGAACGATATTCTCTCAACATGCTCAGTTCTTATTAGTAACTGGGTGTGAAATCTGTCCTTCACCAAGGTTGTTTGAACAAATTGTTTCATTAGATTTACAATATACTCTTCATACTCATATATAGGAAAAGAATATTTCCAACTCGAATTTCCAGTGAAACCTGCAGGAATTTCAAACAGGCAGTAGGAAACACACTGAAAACAAGTGTAATTGTTTCTCATGGAATCCGTTCGCATTGTTCTACATGAACGAACGCCACTCCACATGCTAAGTTCTGATTCGTGTCAGTGTGGGAAAGCCTCACTTCCCCTAGTTTGTTTGGAGCATGAAGTTTCTTATCAGTTGCAAATTAGTCTCCATATATTTATAAGGATTGCTAGAAACACCAAATGGGATTTCCACTGAAAACCAGGAATTTAAACCTGGCACTTGGAAACAGCCTGAGAATCCAGAAGAAAATTTTCTCCAGCAACACTTTTCAATTGTTCTTGATGAACGAATGTCTCTCCTCATGCTCAGATCTGAGAGGTAGCTGTATGATAAATCCGTCTTTTATATAGTTTGTTGGGAACACAAATTTGATTCTTAGATGCAAAATAGAGTCCATATATATATATGGGTATTACAGATTACAATACGGATTTACATTGAATACTGCAGGAAATTCAACCCAAAACTATTAATTATACTGAGAATAAAGAGTAAATTTTCTCCTGCAACCAATTCCATTTGTGGTAGATGAACGAAATACTCTCAAAATGCTCAGTTTTAATAAGTAAATGAGTGTGAAATCTGTCCTTTACCAAGGTTGTGGGAACAAATGGTTTCTTTTCAGTTGCAAACTGCACTCTATATACGTATATAGGGTGTGACTATTTCCAACTTAATATCCAGTGAAATCTGTAGGAACATCCACATGGCAAAAGGAAACAGACTGAGAAACCAGAGTAAAATTTTCCCTGCAACTTGTTCCCTTTTTTCTAGATGAAGGAATGTCTCCCCTCATGCACATTTCTGAGGGATAAATGTCTTTGAAAGCAGTAATTCACCTAGCTTGTTGGGAAAAAAATGGTTCTTTTGAGTTAAAATCAACTATCCTTTCATATATGAGTGGATATACCAAATCCAGCTAGGTTTTCCAGTGAAAACTGCAGGAAATTCAAAGCCACACTAGGAAAATCACTGAGAATCGAGAATGACGTTTTCCACTGCAAAGCGATCAATATAGCTAGATAAACGAAATCATCTCCACATGATCAGTTTTCAGGAATAAGTTTGTTGAAGGCCGTGTTTCACTTAGCTTCTTGGCAACACAAAGATACTTTAAGGTTGCAAAGTTCAATCCATACATGTATATGGGAAGGTACTATCCCCTACACGGTTTTGCACTCTAAACTGCATTTAATTCAAAGCAGCACTAGGAAGCAAACTGAGAATTGAGAATAAAGTTTCTCTTGCAAATCGTTCTATTTGTGCTAGATGAGCGAATGCCTTTCCAGATGCTCAGTTCTAAAATATAAGTGGCTTGAAAGCAGCCATTCTTTCAAAAGCAGCCTAGTTTTTGGGAACACAAACATTCTAATCAGTAGCAAACTACACTCCATACATATATATAGGGAGGTAGAATTTCTAACTCGGATTTTCTGTAAGAACTGCAGGAATTTCAGAACGGCAGAGGAATCATTCAGAAAAACCAGAGTAAAATTTCTCCTGAAATCAGATCACTTTTTCCTAGATGAACAAAAGTCTCTCCACATGCTCAGTTCTGATAAGTATTATTGAGTGAAATCCTTACTTCCCCTAGCTTGTTGGGAGCATGAAGTTTCTTATCAGCTGCATACTCTATTCCATTTTTTAAAAGGTTGGCTAGAACCACCAAATCGTATTTCCAATGAAATCTGCTGGAATTTCAACCCGGCACTAGGAAACAGCCTGAGAATCCAGAGAAAAATTTCCTCCAGCAACCCTTTCAATATTTGCTTGATGAACAAATGTCTCTCCTAATGCTCATATATGAGACGTACCTGTATGTGAAAGCCTTCTTTCACATAAGTTGTTGGGAACACAAAGTTGGTTTTCAGTTGCAAACTACAGTCTTTAAAAATATATGGGTAATTAGAGGTTCCAACACTGATTTTCAATGAATACTGCAGGAAATTCAACACATTACTAGGAATTAAACTGAAAAAACAGAGTAAATTTTCTGCTGTAATCACTTCCTTTTGTGGTAGATGAACGAAATTCTCTCAACATGCTCATTTCTTATAAGTACCTGGGAGTGAAAACTGTCCATCACCAAGGTTGTGGGAACAAAATGTTTCATTTCAGTTGCAAAGTTAACTTTATATATGTATGTAGGTTATGACAATTTCCAACTCGATTTTCCAGTGAAAACTGCAGGAACATCCAAATTGCAATAGGAAACAGACTGAGAAACCAGAGTAAAATTTTTCATGCAACCTGTTCCCTTTGTTGTAGATGAAGGAATGCCCCCACATGCACATATCTGAGGGATAATTTTCTTTGAAAGCAGTAATTCACCTAGCTTGTTGGGAAAAAAATGTTTCTATGAGTTACACTCAACTATCCTTTCCTATATGGGTGGATATACCAAATCCAGCTAGGTTTTCCAGGGAAAACTGCAGGAAATTCAAAGCCACACTAGGAAAATAACTGAGAATCGAGAATGAAGATTTGAAACTGCAAACAATCAATATATCTAGACAAACGAACTCATCTCCACATGATCAGTTTTCAGGGATAAGTGTGTTTGAAGGCCGTGTTTCACTTAGCTTGTTGGCAAAACAAAGATTCTTTAAGTTTGCAAACATCAATCCATACATATATATGTGTAGGTACTTACCTCTACACGGTTTTGCACTGTAAACCTCAGGAAATTCAAAGCAGCTGTAGGAAAGAAACTGAGAATCCAGAATAAAGTTTCTCTTGCAAACCGTTCTGTTTGTGCTAGATGAGAGAACGCCTCTCCACATGCTCAGTTCTAAAATGTAAGTGTGCTGGAAAGAAGACATTCACCTAGCTTTTTGGGAACACAAATATTCTTAACAGTAGCAAACTACACTCCATGCATTTATATAGGGTGGTAGAAGTTCCAAATTGGATTTTCTGTAAGATCTGCAGGAATTTCAGATCGGCAGAAGGAATCATTCAGAGAAACCACAGTAAAAGTTTCTCCTGCAAACAGTTCACATTTTCCTACTTGAAAGAATGTCTCCCCACACGCTCAGTTCTGATATTTAATATTGTGTGAAAGAATACTTACCATTGCTTGTTGGGAACATGATGTTTCCTATCAGTAGCATACCCTACTGCATATATTTATATGTAGTGCTACAAAAACCAAATCGTATTTCCAATGAAATCTGCAGGAAATTCAACCCGGCACTAGGAAACACCCTGAGAATCCAGAGGAAAATTTCCTCCAGCAACCCTTTCCAAATTTGCTTGATGAACGAATATCTCTCCTCATGCTCAGATATGAGAGGTAGCTGTATGTGAAAGCCTCCTTTCACATTGGTTGTTGGGAACACAAATTTGGTTTTTAGATGCAAACTACAGTCTTCATTAATATATGGGGAATTACAGGTTCCAACACTGATTTACACGGAAAACTGCAGGAAATTCGACACATTACTAGGAATTAGACTGAGAAAACACAGTAAATTTCTCCTGAAACCCCTTCCCTTTGTGCTAGATAAACGATATTCTCTCAACATGCTCAGTTCTTATAAGTAACTGGGTGTGAAATCTGTCCTTCACCAAGGCTGTGGGAACAAATTGTTTCATTAGAGTTACAATATATTCTCCATACTCATATAGAGGGAGAGAATATTTCCAACCCGAATTTCCAGTGAAACCTGCAGGAATATCAAACCGGCAGTAGGAAAAACTCTGAGAAACCAGAGTAATTGTTTCTCATGCAATCCGTTCAAATTTTTCTACATGAACGAACGCCTCTCCACATGCTTAGTTCTGATTCATGTCAGTGTGTGAAAGCCTCACTTCCCCTAGCTTGTTGGGAGCCTGAAGTTTCTTATAAGTTGCAAATTATTCTCCATACATTTATAAGGATTGCTAGAACCACCAAATCGTTTTTCCACTGAAAACCAGGAATTTAAACCTAGCACTTGGTAACAGCCTGAGAATCCATAAGAAAATTTTCCCCAGCAACACTTTCCAATTTTTCTTGATGAAGGAATGTCTATCCTCATGCTCACATCTGAGAGGAAGCTGTATGTTAAAGCCGTCATTATATAGTTTGTTGGGAACACAAATTTGGTTCTTAGATGCAAAATACAGTCCATAAATATATATGGGGAATTACAGATTCCAACACGGATTTCCATTGAATACTGCAGGAAATTCAAACAAATACAATGAATTAGACTGAGAAAACAGAGTAAATTTTCTCCTGCACCATTTCCCTTTGTGGAAGATGAACGAAATACTCTCAACATGCTCAGTTTTAATAAGTAAATGAGTGTGAAATCTGTCCTTCACCAAGGATGTGGGAACAAATTGTTTCTTTTCAGTTGCAAACTACACTCTATATATGTATATAGGGTGTGACTATTTCCAACTCGTTTATCCAGTGAAAACTGTAGGAACATCCACATGGCAATAGGAAACAGACTGAGAAACCAGAGTAAAATTTTTCCTGCAACATTTTCCCTTTGTTCTAGATGAAGAATGTCTCCCTTCATGCATATTTCTGAGGGATAAATGTCTTTGAAGGCAGTCCTTCACCTAGCTTGTTGGGTAAACAATGGTTCTTTTGAGTTACATTCTACTATCCTTTCATATATGAGTGGATGTACCAAATCAAGTTAGGGTTTCCAGTGAAAACTGCAGGAACATCCAAATTGAAATAGGAAACAGACTGAGAAACCAGAGTAAAATTTTTCATGCAACCTGTTCCCTTTGTTGTAGATGAAGGAATGCCCCCACATGCACATTTCTGAGGTTTAATTTTCTTTGAAAGCAGTAATTCACCTAGCTTGTTGAGAAAAAAATGTTTCTTTGAGTTACAATCTACTATCTTTTCATATATGGGTGGATATACCAAATCCAGCTAGGTTTTCCAGGGAAAACTGCAGGAAATTCAAAGCCACACTAGGAAAATCACTGAGAATCGAGAATGATGATTTCAAACTGCAAAGCAATCACTATATCTAGACAAAAGAACTCATCTCCACATGATCAGTTTTCAGGGATAAGTGTGTTTGAAGGCCGTGTTTCACTTAGCTTGTTGGCAAAACAAAGATTCTTTAAGTTTGCAAACATCAATCCATACATATATATGTGTAGGTACTATCCTCTACACGGTTTTGCACTGTAAACCTCAGGAACTTCAAAGCAGCTCTAGGAAAGAAACTGAGAATCCAGAATAAAGTTTCTCTTGCAAACCGTTCTGTTTGTGCTAGATGAGCGAACGCCTCTCCACATGCTCAGTTCTAACATATAAGTGTGCTGGAAAGAAGGCATTCACCTAGCTTTTTGGGAACACAAACATTCTTAACAGTAGCAAGCTACACTCAATGCATATATATATGGTGGTAGAAGTTCCAACTCGGATTTTCTGTAAGATCTGCAGGAATTTCAGATTGGCAGAAGGAATCATTCAGAGAAACCACAGTAAAGGTTTCTCCTGCAAACAGTTCAATTTTTCCTACATGAAAGAATTTCTCTCCACATGCTCAGTTCTGATATATAATATTGTGTGAAAGAATACTTCTCATTGCTTGTTGGGAACATGAAGTTTCATTTTAGTAGCAAATACTAACGCATATATTTATATGTAGTGCTAGAAAAACCAAATCGTATTTCCAATGAAATCTGCAGGAAATTCAACCAGGCACTAGGAAACACCCTGAGAATCCAGAGGAAAATTTCCTCCAGCAACCCTTTCCAAATTTGCTTGATGAACGAATGTCTCTCCTCATGCTCAGATATGAGAGGTAGCTGTATGTGAAAGCCTTCTTTCACATAGGTTGTTGGGAACACAAATTTGGTTTTTAGAAGCAAACAACAGTCTTCATAAATATATGGGGAATTACAGGTTCCAACACTGATTTACACGGAAAACTGCAGGAAATTCGACACATTACTAGGAATTAGACTGAGAAAACAGAGTAAATTTCTCCTGAAACCCCTTCCCTTTGTGCTAGATGAACGATATTCTCTCAACATGCTCAGTTTTAATAAGTAAATGAGTGTGAAATCTGTCCTTCACCAAGGATGTGGGAACAAATTGTTTCTTTTCAGTTGCAAACTACACTCTATATATGTATATAGGGTGTGACTATTTCCAACTCGATTATCCAGTGAAAACTGTAGGAACATCCATATGGCAATAGGAAACAGACTGAGAAACCAGAGTAAAATTTTTCCTGCAACTTTTTCCCTTTGTTCTAGATGAAGAATGTCTCCCTTCATGCATATTTCTGAGGGATAAATGTCTTTGAAGTCAGTCCTTCACCTAGCTTGTTTGGTAAACAATGGTTCTTTTGAGTTACAGTCTACTATCATTTCATATATGAGTGGATATACCAAATCAAAATAGGGTTTCCAGTGAAAACTGCAGGAATTTCAAAGCCACACTAGGAAAATCACTGAGAATCGAGAATGAAATTTTCCACTGCAAAGCGATCACTATAGCTAGATAAACGAAATCATCTCCACATGATCAGTTTTTAGGAATAAGTGTGTTGAAGGCCGTGTTTCACTTAGCTTGTTGGCAACACAAAGATTCTTTAAGGTTGCAAACTTCAATCCATACATGTATATGGGAAGGTACTATCCCCTACACGGTTTTGCACTCTATACTGCATTAAATTCAAAGCAGCACTAGGAAGCAAACTGAGAATCCAGAATAAAGTTTCTCTTGCAAACCGTTCTATTTGTGCTAGATGAGCGAACGCCTCTCCAAATCCTCAGTACTAAAATATAATTGTGATTGAAAGCAGCCATTCACCTAGCTTTTTGGGAACACAAACATTCTTATCAGAAGCAAACTTCACTCCATACATATATATATGGATGTAGAAATTCTAACTCGGATTTTCTGTAAGAACTGCAGGAATTTCAGATCGGCAGAAAGAATCATTCAGAGAAACCAGAGTAAATTTTTCTCCTGCAATCAGATCACTTATTCCTAGATGAACGAAAGTCTCTCCACATGCTCAGTTCTGATAAGTATTATTGAGTGAAATCCTTACTTCCCCTAGCTTGTTGGGAGCATGAAGATTCTTATCAGCTGCATACCCTATTCCATTTTTTTAAAAGGTTGTCTAGAACCACCAAATCGTATTTCCAATGAAATCTGCTGGAATTTCAACCCGGCACTAGGAAACAGCCTGAGAATCCAGAGAAAAATTTCCTCCAGCAAACCTTTCAATATTTGCTTGATGAACGAATGTCTCTCCAAATGCTCATATATGAGACTTACCTGTATGTGAAAGCCTTCTTTCACATAAGTTGTTGGGAACACAAAGTTGGTTTTCAGTTGCAAACTACTGTCTTTAAAAATATATGGGTAATTAGAGGTTCCAACATTGATTTTCAATGAAAACTGCAGGAATTTCAACACATTACTAGGAATTAAACTGAAAAAACAGAGTAAATTTTCTGCTGCAATCACTTCCTTTTGTGGTAGATGAACGAAATTCTCTCAACATGCTCATTTCTTATAAGTACCTGGGTGTGAAAACTGTCCTTCACCAAGGTTGTGGGAACAAAATGTTTCATTTCAGTTGCAAACTTAACTTTATATATGTATGTAGCTTATGACAATTTCCAACTCGATTTTCCAGTGAAAACTGCAGGAACATCCAAATTGCAATAGGAAACAGACTGAGAAACCAGAGTAAAATTTTTCATGCAACCTGTTCCCTTTGTTGTAGATGAAGGAATGCCCCCACATGCACATTTCTGAGGTTTAATTTTCTTTGAAAGCAGTAATTCACCTAGCTTGTTGGGAAAAAAATGTTTCTTTGAGTTACAATCTACTATCCTTTCATATATGGGTGGATATACCAAATCCAGCTAGGTTTTCCAGGGAAAACTGCAGGAAATTCAAAGCCACACTAGGAAAATCACTGAGAATCGAGAATGAAGGTTTCAAACTGCAAAGCAATCACTATATCTAGACAAACGAACTCAACTCCACATGATCAGTTTTCAGGGATAAGTGTGTTTGAAGGCCGTGTTTCACTTAGCTTGTTGGCAAAACAAAGATTCTTTAAGTTTGCAAACATCAATCCATACATATATATGTGTAGGTACTATCCTCTACACGGTTTTGCACTGTAAACCTCAGGAACTTCAAAGCAGCTCTAGGAAAGAAACTGAGAATCCAGAATAAAGTTTCTCTTGCAAACCGTTCTGTTTGTGCTAGATGAGCGAACGCCTCTCCACATGCTCAGTTCTAAAATATAAGTGTGCTGGAAAGAAGCCATTCACCTAGCTTTTTGGGAACACAAATATTCTTAACAGTAGCAAGCTACACTCCATGCATATATATAGGGTGGTAGAAGTTCCAACTCGGATTTTCTGTAAGATCTGCAGGAATTTCAGATCGGCAGAAGGAATCATTCAGAAAAACCACAGTAAAGGTTTCTCCTGCAAACAGTTCAATTTTTCCTACATGAAAGAATGTCTCTCCACATGCTCAGTTCTGATATTTAATATTGTGTGAAAGAATACTTCCCATTGCTTGTTGGGAACATGAAGTTTCCTATCAGTAACAAACTCTACTGCATATATTTATATGTAGTTCTGGAAAAACCAAATCGTATTTCCAATGAAATCTGCAGGAAATTCAACCAGGCACTAGGAAACACCCTGAGAATCCAGAGGAAAATTTCCTCCAGGAACCCTTTCCAAATTTGCTTGATGAACGAATGTCTCTCCTCATGCTCAGATATGAGAGGTAGCTGTATGTGAAAGCCTCCTTTCACATAGGTTGTTGGGAACACAAATTTGGTTTTTAGATGCAAACAACAGTCTTCATAAATATATGGGGAATTACAGGTTCCAACACTGATTTACACGGAAAACTGCAAAAAATTCGACACATTACTAGGAATTAGACTGAGAAAACAGAGTAAATTTCTCCTGAAACCCCTTCCCTTTGTGCTAGATGAACGATATTCTCTCAACATGCTCAGTTCTTATAAGTAACTGTGTGTGAAATATGTCCTTCATCAAGGTTGTTTGAACAAATTGTTTCATTAGATTTACAATATATTCTCCATACTCATATATAGGAAAAGAGTATTTCCAACCCGAATTTCCAGTTAAAATTGCAGGCATATCAAACAGGCAGTAGGAAACACACGGAGAAACCAGAGTAATTGTTTCTCATGGAATCCGTTCACATTGTTCTACATGAACGAACGCCTCTCCACATGCTAAGTTCTGATTCGTGTCAGTGTGTGAAAGCCTCACTTACCCTAGCTTGTTGGGAGCATGAAGTTTCTTATCAGTTGCAAATTATTCTCAATACATTTATAAGGATTGCTAGAAACACCAAATCGTTTTTCCACTGAAAACCAGGAATTTAAACCTGGCACTTTGAAACAGCCTGAGAATCCAGAAGAAAATTTTCTCCAGCAACACTTTCCAATTGTTGTTGATGAACGAATGTCTCTCCTCATGCTCAGATCTGAGAGGTAGCTGTATGTTAAAGCCGTCCTTTATATAGTATGTTGGGAACACAAACTTGGTTCTTAGATGCAAAATACAGTCCATATATATATATATGGGGTATTACAGATTCCAACACGGATTTACATTGAATAGTGCAGGAAATTCAAACAAATACAATGATTTAGACTGGGAAAACAGAGTAAATTTTCTCCAGCAACCACTTCCCTTTGTGGAAGATGAACGAAATACTCTCATCATGCTCAGTTTTAATAAGTAAATGAGTGTGAAATCTGTCCTTCACCAAGGATGTGGGAACAAATTGTTTCTTTTCAGTTGCAAACTACACTCTATATATGTATATAGGGTGTGACTATTTCCAACTCGATTATCCAGTGAAAACTGTAGGAACATCCACATGGCAATAGGAAACAGACAGAGAAACCAGAGTAAAATTTTTCCTGCAACTTGTTCCCTTTGTTCTAGATGAAGAATGTCTCCCTTCATGCATATTTCTGAGGGATTAATGTCTTTGAAGGCAGTCCTTCACCTAGCTTGTTGGGTAAACAATGGTTCTTTTGAGTTACAATCTACTATCCTTTCATATATGAGTGGATATACCAAATCAAGATAGAGTTTCCAGTGAAAACTGCAGGAACTTCAAAGCCACACTAGGAAAATCACTGAGAATCGAGAATGAAGTTTTCCACTGCAAAGCGATCACTATAGCTAGATAAACGAAATCATCTCCACATGATCAGTTTTCAGGAATAAGTGTGTTGAAGGCCGTGTTTCACTTAGCTTGTTGGCAACACAAAGATTCTTTAAGGTTGCAAACTTCAATCCATACATTTATATGGGAAGGTACTATCCCCTACACGGTTTTGCACTCTAAACTGCATTAAATTCAAAGCAGCACTAGGAAGCAAACTGAGAATCCAGAATAAAGTTTCTCTTGAAAACCGTTCTATATGTGCTAGATGAGCGAACGCCTCTCCACATGCTCAGTACTAAAATATAATTGTGCTTGAAAGCAGCCATTCACCTAGGTTTTTGGGAACACAAACATTCTTATCAGAAGCAAACTTCACTCCATACATATATATATGGATGTAGAAATTCTAACTCGGATTTTCTGTAAGAACTGCAGGAATTTCAGATCGGCAGAAAGAATCATTCAGAGAAACCAGAGTAAAGTTTTCTCCTGCAATCAGATCACTTATTCCTAGATGAACGAAAGTCTCTCCACATGCTCAGTTCTGATAAGTATTATTGAGTGAAATCCTTACTTCCCCTAGCTTGTTGGGAGCATGAAGATTCTTATCAGCTGCATACCCTATTCCATTTTTTTAAAAGGTTGTCTAGAACCACCAAATCGTATTTCCAATGAAATCTGCTGGAATTTCAACCCGGCACTAGGAAACAGCCTGAGAATCCAGAGAAAAATTTCCTCCAGCAACCCTTTCAATATTTGCTTGATGAACGAATGTCTCTCCAAATGCTCATATATGAGACTTACCTGTATGTGAAAGCCTTCTTTCACATAAGTTGTTGGGAACACAAAGTTGGTTTTCAGTTGCAAACTACTGTCTTTAAAAATATATGGGTAATTAGAGGTTCCAACATTGATTTTCAATGAAAACTGCAGGAAATTCAACACATTACTAGGAATTAAACTGAAAAAACAGAGTAAATTTTCTGCTGCAATCACTTCCTTTTGTGGTAGATGAACGAAATTCTCTCAACATGCTCATTTCTTATAAGTAACTGGGTGTGAAAACTGTCCTTCACCAAGGTTGTGGGAACAAAATGTTTCATTTCAGTTGCAAACTTAACTTTATATATGTATGTAGCTTATGACAATTTCCAACTCGATTTTCCAGTGAAAACTGCAGGAACATCCAAATTGCAATAGGAAACAGACTGAGAAACCAGAGTAAAATTTTTCATGCAACCTGTTCCCTTTGTTGTAGATGAAGGAATGCCCCCACATGCACATTTCTGAGGTTTAATTTTCTTTGAAAGCAGTAATTCACCTAGCTTGTTGGGAAAAAAATGTTTCTTTGAGTTACAATCTACTATCTTTTCATATATGGGTGGATATACCAAATCCAGCTAGGTTTTCCAGGGAAAACTGCAGGAAATTCAAAGCCACACTAGGAAAATCACTGAGAATCGAGAATGAAGATTTCAAACTGCAAAGCAATCACTATATCTAGACAAACGAACTCAACTCCACATGATCAGTTTTCAGGGATAAGTGTGTTTGAAGGCCGTGTTTCACTTAGCTTGTTGGCAAAACAAAGATTCTTTAAGTTTGCAAACATCAATCCATACATATATATGTGTAGGTACTATCCTCTACACGGTTTTGCACTGTAAACCTCAGGAACTTCAAAGCAGCTCTAGGAAAGAAACTGAGAATCCAGAATAAAGTTTCTCTTGCAAACCGTTCTGTTTGTGCTAGATGAGCGAACGCCTCTCCACATGCTCAGTTCTAAAATATAAGTGTGCTGGAAAGAAGCCATTCACCTAGCTTTTTGGGAACACAAATATTCTTAACAGTAGCAAGCTACACTCCATGCATATATATAGGGTGGTAGAAGTTCCAACTCGGATTTTCTGTAAGATCTGCAGGAATTTCAGATCGGCAGAAGGAATCATTCAGAGAAACCACAGTAAAGGTTTCTCCTGCAAACAGTTCAATTTTCCCTACATGAAAGAATGTCTCTCCACATGCTCAGTTCTGATATTTAATATTGTGTGAAAGAATACTTCCCATTGCTTGTTGGGAACATGAAGTTTCCTATCAGTAGCAAACTCTACTGCATATATTTATATGTAGTTCTGGAAAAACCAAATCGTATTTCCAATGAAATCTGCAGGAAATTCAACCAGGCACTAGGAAACACCCTGAGAATCCAGAGGAAAATTTCCTCCAGGAACCCTTTCCAAATTTGCTTGATGAACGAATGTCTCTCCTCATGCTCAGATATGAGAGGTAGCTGTATGTGAAAGCCTCCTTTCACATAGGTTGTTGGGAACACAAATTTGGTTTTTAGATGCAAACAACAGTCTTCATAAATATATGGGGAATTACAGGTTCCAACACTGATTTACACGGAAAACTGCAAAAAATTCGACACATTAGTAGGAATTAGACTGAGAAAACAGAGTAAATTTCTCCTGAAACCCCTTCCCTTTGTGCTAGATGAACGATATTCTCTCAACATGCTCAGTTCTTATAAGTAACTGTGTGTGAAATATGTCCTTCATCAAGGTTGTTTGAACAAATTGTTTCATTAGATTTACAATATATTCTCCATACTCATATATAGGAAAAGAGTATTTCCAACCCGAATTTCCAGTTAAAATTGCAGGCATATCAAACAGGCAGTAGGAAACACACGGAGAAACCAGAGTAATTGTTTCTCATGGAATCCGTTCACATTGTTCTACATGAACGAACGCCTCTCCACATGCTAAGTTCTGATTCGTGTCAGTGTGTGAAAGCCTCACTTACCCTAGCTTGTTGGGAGCATGAAGTTTCTTATCAGTTGCAAATTATTCTCAATACATTTATAAGGATTGCTAGAAACACCAAATCGTTTTTCCACTGAAAACCAGGAATTTAAACCTGGCACTTTGAAACAGCCTGAGAATCCAGAAGAAAATTTTCTCCAGCAACACTTTCCAATTGTTGTTGATGAACGAATGTCTCTCCTCATGCTCAGATCTGAGAGGTAGCTGTATGTTAAAGCCGTCCTTTACATAGTATGTTGGGAACACAAACTTGGTTCTTAGATGCAAAATACAGTCCATATATATATATATGGGGTATTACAGATTCCAACACGGATTTACATTGAATAGTGCAGGAAATTCAAACAAATACAATGATTTAGACTGAGAAAACAGAGTAAATTTTCTCCAGCAACCACTTACCTTTGTGGAAGTTGAACAAAATACTCTCAACATGCTCAGTTTTAATAAGAAAATGAGTGTGAAATCTGTCCTTCACCAAGGATGTGGGAACAAATTGTTTCTTTTCAGTTGCAAACTACACTCTATATATGTATATAGGGTGTGACTATTTCCAACTCGATTATCCAGTGAAAACTGTAGGAAAATCCACATGGCAATAGGAAACAGACAGAGAAACCAGAGTAAAATTTTTCCTGCAAATTGTTCCCTTTGTTCTAGATGAAGAATGTCTCCCTTCATGCATATTTCTGAGGGATTAATGTCTTTGAAGGCAGTCCTTCACCTAGCTTGTTGGGTAAACAATGGTTCTTTTGAGTTACAATCTACTATCCTTTCATATATGAGTGGATATACCAAATCAAGATAGAGTTTCCAGTGAAAACTGCAGGAACTTCAAAGCCACACTAGGAAAATCACTGAGAATCGAGAATGAAGTTTTCCACTGCAAAGCGATCACTATAGCTAGATAAACGAAATCATCTCCACATGATCAGTTTTCAGGAATAAGTGTGTTGAAGGCCGTGTTTCACTTAGCTTGTTGGCAACACAAAGATTCTTTAAGGTTGCAAACTTCAATCCATACATTTATATGGGAAGGTACTATCCCCTACACGGTTTTGCACTCTAAACTGCATTAAATTCAAAGCAGCACTAGGAAGCAAACTGAGAATCCAGAATAAAGTTTCTCTTGAAAACCGTTCTATTTGTGCTAGATGAGTGAACGCCTCTCCACATGCTCAGTACTAAAATATAATTGTGCTTGAAAGCAGCCATTCACCTAGCTTTTTGGGAACACAAACATTCTTATCAGAAGCAAACTACACTCCATACATATATATATGGATGTAGAAATTCTAACTCGGATTTTCTGTAAGAACTGCAGGAATTTGAGATCGGCAGAAAGAATCATTCAGAGAAACCAGAGTAAAATTTTCCCTGCAATAAGATCACTTATTCCTAGATGAACGAAAATCTCTCCACATGCTCAGTTCTGATAGGTATTATTGAGTGAAAGCCTTACTTCCCCTAGCTTGTTGGGAGCATGAAGTTTCTTATCAGCGGCATACTGTATTCCATTTTTTAAAAAGGATGGCTAAAACCACCAAATCGTATTTCCAATGAAATCTGCTGGAATTTCAACCCGACACTAGGAAACAGCCTGAGAAACCAGAGGAAAATTTTCTCCAGCAACCCTTTCAATATTTGCTTGATGAATGAATGTCTCTCCTAATGCTCATATATGAGACGTACCTGTATGTGAAAGACTCCTTTCACATAAGTTGTTGGGAACACAAAGATGGTTTTCAGTTGCAAACTACAGTCTTTAAAAATATATGGGTAATTAGAGGTTCCAACACTGATTTTCAATGAAAACTGCAGGA
The DNA here is from genome assembly GCF_036321535.1 of Camelus dromedarius. Taxonomy (NCBI): domain Eukaryota; kingdom Metazoa; phylum Chordata; class Mammalia; order Artiodactyla; family Camelidae; genus Camelus; species Camelus dromedarius. The sequence goes on along the minus strand of NC_087473.1, from coordinate 8,929,817 downwards.
AATTCAACACATTACTAGGAATTTAACTGAAAAAACAGAGTAAATTTTCTCCTGCAACCAATTTAATTTGTGGTAGATGAACGAAATACTCTCAACGTACTCAGTTTTTATAAGTAAATGATTGTGAAATCTGCCCTTCAACACGGTTGTGGGAACAAATTGTTTCTTTTCAGTTGCAAAATACACTCTATATATGTATATAAGGTGTGACAATTTCCAACTCGATTATCCAGTTAAAACTGTAGGAACATCCACATGGCTAAAGGAAACAGACTGAGAAACTAGAGTAAAATTATTCCTGCAATTTGTTCCCTTTGTTCTAGATGAAGAATGTCTCCCTTCATGCATATTTCTGAGGGATAAATGTCTTTGAAGGCAGTCCTTCACCTAGCTTGTTGGGTAAACAATGGTTCTTTTGAGTTACAATCTAATATCCTTTCATATAGGAGTGGATATACCAAATCAAGATAGGGTTTCCAGTGAAAACTGCAGGAACTTCAAAGCCACACTAGGAAAATCACTGAGAATCGAGAATGAAGTTTTCCACTGCAAAGCAATCACTATAGCTAGAAAAAAGAAATCATCTCCACATGAACAATTTTCAGGAATAAGTGTGTTGAAGGCCGTGTTTCACTTAGCTTGTTGGCAACACAAAGATTCTTTAAGGTTGCAATCTTCAATCCATTCATGTATATGGGAAGGTACTATCCCCTACACGGTTTTGCACTCTAAACTGCATTAAATTCAAAGCAGCACTAGGAAGCAAACTGAGAATCCAGAATAAAGTTTCTCTTGAAAACCGTTCTATTTGTGCTAGATGAGCGAACGTCTCTCCACATGCTCAGTACTAAAATATAATTGTGCTTGAAAGCAGCCATTCACCTAGCTTTTTGGGAACACATACATTCTTATCAGTAGCAAACTACACTCCATACATATATATATGGATGTAGAAATTTTAACTCGGATTTTCTGTAAGAACTGCAGGAATTTGAGATCGGCAGAAAGAATCATTCAGAGAAACCAGAGTAAAATTTTCCCTGCAATAAAATCACTTATTCCTAGATGAACGAAAATCTCTCCACATGCTCAGTTCTGATAGGTATTATTGAGTGAAAGCCTTACTTCCCCTAGCTTGTTGGGAGCATGAAGTTTCTTATCAGCGGCATAGAGTATTAAATTTTTTTAAAAGGATGGCTAAAACCACCATATCGTATTTCCAATGAATCTGCTCGAATTTCAACCCGACACTAGGAAACAGCCTGAGAAACCAGAGGAAAATTTTCTCCAGCAACCCTTTCAATATTTGCTTGATGAATGAATGTCTCTCCTAATGCTCATATATGAGACGTACCTGTATGTGAAAACCTCCTTTCACATAAGTTGTTGGGAACACAAAGTTGGTTTTCAGTTGCAAACTACAGTCTTTAAAAATATATGGGTAATTAGAGGTTCCAACAATGATTTTCAATGAAAACTGCAGGAAATTCAACACATTACTAGGAATTTAACTGAAAAAACAGAGTAAATTTTCTCCTGCTACCACTTCCATTTGTGGTAGATGAACGAAATACTCTCAACATACTCAGTTTTTATAAGTAAATGATTGTGAAATCTGTCCTTCACCAAGGTTGTGGGAACAAATTGTTTCTTTTCAGTTGCAAAATACAATCTATATATGTATATAGAGTGTGACTATTTCCAACTCAATTATCCAGTTTAAACTGTAGGAACATCCACATGGCAAAAGGATACAGACTGAGAAACCAGAGTAAAATTTTTCCTGCAACTTGTTCACTTTGTTCTAGATGAAGGAATGTCTACCCTCATGCACATTTCTGAGGGATAAATGTCTTTGAAAGCAGCCCTTCACCTAGCTAGTTTGGTAAACAATGGTTCTTTTGAGTTACAATCTACTATCCTTTCATCTATGAGTGGATATATCAAATCCAGCTAGGTTTTCCAGTGAAAACTGCAGGAACTTCAAAGCCACACTAGGAAAATCCCTGAGAATCGAGAATGAAGTTTTCAAACTGCAAATCAATCACTATAGCTAGATAAACGAATTCATCTCCACATGATCAGTTTTCAGCGATAAGTGTGTTTGAAGGCCATGTTTCACTTAGCTTGTTGGCAACACAAAGATTTTTTAAGTTTGCAAACTTCAATCCATACATGTATATGGGAAGGTACTATCCCCTACACGGTTTTGCACTCTAAACTGCATTAAATTCAAAGAGGCACTAGGAAGCAAACTGAGAATCCAGAATAAAGTTTCTATTGCAAACCGTTCTATTTGTGCTAGATGAGCGAACGCCTCTCCAGATGCTCAGTTCAAATTATAAGTTGCTTGAAAGCAGCCATTCAACTAGCTTTTTGGGAACACAAACATTCTTATCAGTAGCAAACTACACTCCATATATATATATAGGGAGGTAGAAGTTCTAACTCGGATTTTTTGTAAGAACTGCACGAATTTCAGATCGGCAGAAGGAATCATTCAGAGAAAACAGAGTAAAGTTTTCTCCTAAAATCAGATCACTTTTTCCTAGATGAACAAAAGTCTCTCCACATGCTCATTTCTGATAAGTATTATTGAGTGAAATCCTTACTTCCCCTAGCTTGTTGGGAGCATGAAGTTTCTTATCAGCTGCATACTCTATTCCATTTTTTTAAAAGGTTGGCTAGAACCACCAAATCGTATTTCCAATGAAACCTGCTGGAATTTCAACCCGGCACTAGGAAAGAGCCTGAGAATCCAGAGAAAAATTTCCTCCAGCAACCCTTTCAATATTTGCTTGATGAACAAATGTCTCTCCTAATTCTCATATATGAGACGTACCTGTATGTGAAAGCCTTCTTTCACATAAGTTTTTGGGAACACAAAGTTGGTTTTCAGTTGCAAACTTCAGTCTATAAAAATATATAGGTATTTAGAGGTTCCAACACTGATTTTCAATGAAAACTGCAGGAAATTCAACACATTACTAGGAATTAAACTGAAAAAACAGAGTAAATTTTCTGCTGCAATCTCTTCCTTTTGTGGTAGATGAACGAAATTCTCTCAATATGCTCATTTCTTATAAGTACATGGGTGTGAAAACTGTCCTTCACCAAGGTTGTGGGAACAAAATGTTTCATTTCAGTTGCAAACTTAACTTTATATATGTATGTATGTTATGAAAATTTCCAACTCGATTTTCCAGTGAAAACTGCAGGAACATCCAAATTGAAATAGGAAACATACTGAGAAACCAGTGTATAATTTTTCATGCGAACTGTTCCCTTTGTTCTAGATGAAGTAATGCCCCCACATGCAAATTTCTGAGGGATAATTTTCTTTGAAAGCAGTAATTCACCTAGCTTGTTGGGAAAAAAATGTTTCTTTGAGTTACAATCTACTATCCTTTCATATATGGGTGGATATACCAAATCCAGCTAGGTTTTCCAGGGAAAACTGCAGGAAATTCAAAGCCACACTAGGAAAATCACTGAGAATCGAGAATGAAGATTTCAAACTGCAAAGCAATCACTATATCTAGACAAAAGTACTCATCTCCACATGATCAGTTTTCAGGGATAAGTGTGTTTGAAGGCCGTGTTTCACATAGCTTGTTGTCAAAACAAAGATTATTTAAGGTTGCAAACATCAATCCATACATATATATGTGTAGGTACTATCCTCTACACGGTTTTGCACTGTAAACCTCAGGAACTTCAAAGCAGCTCTAGGAAAGAAACTGAGAATCCAGAATAAAGTTTTTCTTGCAAACCGTTCTGTTTGTGCTAGATGAACGAACGCCTCTTCACATGCTCACTTCTAAAATATAAGTGTGCTGGAAAGAAGCCATTCACCTAGCTTTTTGGGAACACAAACATTCTTAACAGTAGCAAGCTACACTCCATGCATATATATAGGGTGGTAGAAGTTCCAACTCGGATTTTCTGTAAGATCTGCAGGAATTTCAGATCGGCAGAAAGAATCATTCAGAGAAACCATTGTAAATGTTTCTCCTGCCAAATTTTTCAATTTTTCCTACATGAAAGAATGTCTCTCCACATGCTCAGTTCTGATAATTAATATTGTGTGAAAGAATACTTCCCATTGCTTGTTGGGAACATGAAGTTTCCTATCAGTAGCAAACTCTACTGCATATATTTATATGTAGTTCTAGAAAAACCAAAACGTATATCCAATGAAATCTGCAGGAAATTCAACCAGGCACTAGGAAACACCGTGAGAATCCAGAGGAAAATTTCCTCCAGCAACCCTTTCCAAATTTGCTTGATGAACGAATGTCTCTCCTCATGCTCAGATATGAGAGGTAGCTGTATGTGAAAGCCTCCTTTCACATAGGTTGTTGGGAACACAAATTTGGTTTTTACATGCAAACAGCAGTCTTCAAAAATATATGGCGAATTACAGGTTCCAACACTGATTTACACGGAAAACTGCAGGAAATTCGACACATTACTAGGAATTAGACTGAGAAAACAGAGTAAATTTCTCCTGAAACCCCTTCCATTTGTGCTAGATGAACGATATTCTCTCAACATGCTCAGTTCTTATAAGTAACTGGGTGTGAAATCTGTCCTTCAGCAAAGTTGTTTGAACAAATTATTTCATTAGATTTACAATATATTCTACATACTCATATATAGGAAGAGAATAATTCCAACCCGAATTTCCAGTGAAACCTGCAGGCGTATCAAACCGGCAGTAGGACAATCACTGAGAAACCAGATTAATTGTTTCTCATGCAATTCGTTCAATTTTTTCTACATAAACGAACGCCTCTCCACATGCTAAGTTCTGATTCGTGTCAGTGTGTGAAAGTCTCACTTCCCCTAGCTTGTTGGGAGCATGAAGTTTCTTATCAGTTGCAAAATCTTCTCCATATATTTATGAGGATTGATAGAAGCACCAAATCGTTTTTCCACTGAAAACCAGGAATTTAAACCTAGCACTTGGAAACAGCCTGAGAATCCAGAAGAAAATTTTCCCCAGCAACACTTTCCAATTGTTCTTGATGAAAGAATGTCTCTCCTCATGCTCAGATCTGAGAGGTAGCTGTATGTTAAAGCCGTCCTTTATATAGTTTGTTGGGAACACAAATTTGGTTCTTAGATGCAAAATACAGTCCATATATATATATGGGGAATTACAGATTCCAACACGGATTTACATTGAATACTGCAGGAAATTCAAACAAATACAATGAATTAGACTGAGAAAACAGAGTAAATTTTCTCCTGCAACCACTTCCCATTGTGGAAGATGAACGAAATACTCTCAACATACTCAGTTTTTATAAGTAAATGAATGTGAAATCTGTCCTTCACCAAGGATGTGGGAACAAATTGTTTCTTTTCAGTTGCAAACTACACTCTATATATGTATATAGGGTGTGACTATTTCCTACTCGATTATCCAGTGAAAACTGTAGGAACATCCACATGTAAATAGGAAACAGACTGAGAAACCAGAGTAAAATTTTTCCTGCAACTTGTTCCCTTTGTTCTAGATGAAGAATGTCTCCCTTCATGCATATTTCTGAGGGATAAATGTCTTTGAAGGCAGTCCTTCACCTAGCTTGTTTGGTAAACAATGGTTCTTTTGAGTTACAATCTACTATCCTTTGATCTATGAGTGGATATACCAAATCCAGATAGGGTTTCCAGTGAAAACTGCAGGAAATTCAAAGCCACATTAGGAAAATCACTGAGAATCGAGAATGAAGATTTCCCCTGCAAATCAATCACTATAGCTAGATAAACGAATTCATCTCCACATGATCAGTTTTCAGGGATAATTATGTTTGAAGGCCGTGTTTCACTTAGCTTGTTGGCAATACAAAGATTCTTTAAGGTTGCAAACTTCAATCCATACATGTATATGGGAAGGTACTATCCCCTACACGGTTTTGCACTCTAAACTGCATTAAATTCAAAGCAGCACTAGGAAGCAAACTGAGAATCCAGAATAAAGTTTCTCTTGCAATCCGTTCTATTTGTGCTAGATGAGCGAACGCCTCTCCACATGCTCAGTTCTAAAATATAAGTGGCTTGAAAGCAGCCATTCACCTAGCTTTTTGGGAACACAAGCATTCTTATCAGTAGCAAACTACACTCCATTCATATATATAGGGAGGTAGAAGTTCTAACTCGGATTTTCTGTAAGAACTGCAGGAATTTCAGATCGGCAGAAGGAATCATTCAGAGAAACCAGAGTAAAGTTTTCTCCTGAAGTCAGATCACTTTTTCCTAGATGAACAAACGTCTCTCCACATGCTCAGTTCTGATAAGTATTATTGAGTGAAATCCTTACTTCCCCTAGCTTGTTGGGAGCATGAAGTTTCTTATCAGCTGCATACTCTATTCCATTTATTTAAAAGGTTGTCTAGAACCACCAAATCGTATTTCCAATGAAATCTGCTGGAATTTCAACCCGGCACTAGGAAAAAGCCTGAGAATCCAGAGAAAAATTTCCTCCAGCAACCCTTTCAATATTTGCTTGATGAACAAATGTCTCTCCTAATACTCATATATGAGACGTACCTGAATGTGAAAGCCTCCTTTCACATAAGTTGTTGGGAACACAAAGTTGGTTTTCAGTTGCAAACTACAGTCTTTAAATTATATGGTAAATTGGAGGATCCAACACTGATTTTCAATGAAAACAACAGGAAATTCATCACATTACTAGGAATTAAACTGAAAAAACTGAGTAAATTTTCTGCTGCAATCACTTCCTTTTGTGGTAGCTGAACGAAATTCTCTCAACATGCTCATTTCTTATAAGTACCTGGGTGTGAAAACTGTCCTTCACCAAGGTTGTGGGAACAAAATGTTTCATTTTAGTTGCAAACTTAACTTTATATATGTGTGCATGGTATGACAATTTCCAACTCATTTTCCAGTGAAAACTGCAGGAACATCCAAATTGCAATAGGAAACAGACTGAGAAATCAGAGTAAAATTTTTCATGAAACCTGTTCCCTTTTTTGTAGATGAAGGAATGCCCCCACATGCATATTTCTGAGGGATAATTTTCTTTGAAAGCAGTAATTCAACTAGGTTGTTGGGAAAAAAATATTTCTTTGCGTTACAATCAACTATCCTTTCATATATGGGTGGATATACCAAGTCCAGTTAGGTTTTCCAGGGAAAACTGCAGGAAATTCAAAGCCACACTAGGAAAATAACTGAGAATCGAGAATGAAGATTTCAAACTGCAAAGCAATCACTATATCTAGACAAACGAACTCATCTCCACATGATCAGTTTTCAGGGATAAGTGTGTTTGAAGGCCGTGTTTCACTTAAATTGTTGGCAACACAAAGATTCTTTAAGGTTGCAAACATCAATCCATACATATATATGTGTAGGTACTATACTCTACACGGTTTTGCACTGTAAACCTCAGGAACTTCAAAGCAGCTCTAGGAAAGAAACTGAGAATCCAGAATAAAGTTTCTCTTGCAAACCGTTCTATATGTGCTAGATGAGCGAACGCCTCTCCACATGCTCAGTTCTAAAATATAAGTGGCTTGAAAGCAGCCATTCACCTAGCTTTTTGGGAACACATACATTCTTATCAGTAGCAAACTACACTCCATTCATATATATAGGGAGGTAGAAGTTCTAACTCGGATTTTCTGTAAGAACTGCAGGAATTTCAGATCGGCAGAAGGAATCATACAGAGAAACCAGAGTAAAGTTTTCTCCTGAAATCAAATCACTTTTTCCTAGATGAACAAATGTCTCTCCACATGCTCAGTTCTGATAAGTATTATTGAGTGAAATCCTTACTTCCCCTAGCTTGTTGGGAGCATGAAGTTTCTTATCAGCTGCATACTCTATTCCATTTATTTAAAAGGTTTTCTAGAACCACCAAATCGTATTTCCAATGAAATCTGCTGGAATTTCAACCCGGCACTAGGAAAAAGCCTGAGAATCCAGAGAAAAATTTCCTCCAGCAACCCTTTCAATATTTGCTTGATGAACAAATGTCTCTCCTAATACTCATATATGAGACGTACCTGAATGTGAAAGCCTCCTTTCACATAAGTTGTTGGGAACACAAAGTTGGTTTTCAGTTGCAAACTACAGTCTTTAAATTATATGGTAAATTGGAGGATCCAACACTGATTTTCAATGAAAACAACAGGAAATTCATCACATTACTAGGAATTAAACTGAAAAAACAGAGTAAATTTTCTGCTGCAATCACTTCCTTTTGTGGTAGCTGAACGAAATTCTCTCAACATGCTCATTTCTTATAAGTACCTGGGTGTGAAAACTGTCCTTCACCAAGGTTGTGGGAACAAAATGTTTCATTTTAGTTGCAAACTTAACTTTATATATGTGTGAATTTTATGACAATTTCCAACTCATTTTCCAGTGAAAACTGCAGGAACATCCAAATTGCAATAGGAAACAGACTGAGAAATCAGAGTAAAATTTTTCATGAAACCTGTTCCCTTTTTTGTAGATGAAGGAATGCCCCCACATGCATATTTCTGAGGGATAATTTTCTTTGAAAGCAGTAATTCAACTAGGTTGTTGGGAAAAAAATATTTCTTTGCGTTACAATCAACTATCCTTTCATATATGGGTGGATATACCAAGTCCAGTTAGGTTTTCCAGGGAAAACTGCAGGAAATTCAAAGCCACACTAGGAAAATAACTGAGAATCGAGAATGAAGATTTCAAACTGCAAAGCAATCACTATATCTAGACAAACGAACTCATCTCCACATGATCAGTTTTCAGGGATAAGTGTGTTTGAAGGCCGTGTTTCACTTAAATTGTTGGCAACACAAAGATTCTTTAAGGTTGCAAACATCAATCCATACATATATATGTGTAGGTACTATACTCTACACGGTTTTGCACTGTAAACCTCAGGAACTTCAAAGCAGCTCTAGGAAAGAAACTGAGAATCCAGAATAAAGTTTCTCTTGCAAACCGTTCTATATGTGCTAGATGAGCGAACGCCTCTCCACATGCTCAGTTCTAAAATATAAGTGGCTTGAAAGCAGCCATTCACCTAGCTTTTTGGGAACACATAAATTCTTATCAGTAGCAAACTACACTCCATTCATATATATAGGGAGGTAGAAGTTCTAACTCGGATTTTCTGTAAGAACTGCAGGAATTTCAGAACGGCAGAAGGAATCATACAGAGAAACCAGAGTAAAGTTTTCTCCTGAAATCAAATCACTTTTTCCTAGATGAACAAATGTCTCTCCACATGCTCAGTTCTGATAAGTATTATTGAGTGAAATCCTTACTTACCCTAGCTTGTTGGGAGCATGAAGTTTCTTATCAGCTGCATACTCTATTCCATTTTTTTAAAAGGTTGTCTAGAACCACCAAATCGTATTTCCAATGAAATCTGCTGGAATTTCAACCCGGCACTAGGAAACAGCCTGAGAATCCAGAGAAAAATTTCCTCCAGCAACCCTTTCAATATTTGCTTGATGAACAAATGTCTCTCCTAATTCTCATATATGAGACTTACCTGTATATGAAAGCCTCCTTTCACATAAGTTGTTGGGAACACAAAGTTGGTTTTCAGTTGCAAACTACAGTCTTTAAATTATATGGGAAATTAGAGGTTCCAACAATGATTTTCAATGAAAACTGCAGGAAACTCAACACATTACTAGGTATTTAACTGAAAAAACAGAGTAAATTTTCTCCTGCAACCACTTCCATTTGTGGTAGATGAACGAAATACTCTCAACATACTCAATTTTTATAAGTAAATGATTGTGAAATCTGTCCTTCACTAAGGTTGTGGGAACAAATTGATTGTTTTCAGTTGCAAAATACACTCTATATATGTATATAGGTTGTGACTATTTCCAACTCAATTATCCAGTTAAAACTGTAGGAACATCCACATGGCAAAAGGAAACAGACTGAGATACCAGAGTAAAATTTTTCCTGCAACTTGTTCCCTTTGTTCTAGATGAAGGAATGTCTACCCTCATGCACATTTCTGAGGGATAAATGTCTTTGAAAGCAGCCCTTCACCTAGCTTGTTTGGTAAACAATGGTTCTTTTGAGTTACAATCTTCTATCCTTTCATATATGAGTGGATATACCAAATCCAGCTAGGTTTTCCAGTGAAAACTGCAGGAAATTCAAAGCCACACTAGGAAAATCACTGAGAATCGAGAATGAAGATTTCCCCTGCAAAACAATCACTATAGCTAGATAAACGAATTCATCTCCACATGATTAGTTTTCAGCGATAAGTGTGTTTGAAGGCCGTGTTTCAATTAGCTTGTTGGCAACACATAGTTTCTTTAAGGTTGCAAACTTGAATCCATACATGTATATGGGAAGGTACTATCCCCTACACGGTTTTGCACTCTAAACTGCATTAAATTCAAAGCAGCACTAGGAAGCAAACTGAGAATCCAGAATAAAGTTTCTCTTGCAAACCGTTCTATTTGTGCTAGATGAGCGAACGCCTCTCCACATGCTCAGTTCTAAAATATAAGTGGCTTTAAAGCAGCCATTCACCTAGCTTTTTGGGAATACAAACATTCTTATCAGTAGCAAACTACACTCCATACATATATATAGGGAGGTAGAAGTTCTACCTCGTATTTTCTGTAAGAACTGCAGGAATTTCAGATCGGCAGAAGGAATCATTCAGAGAAACCAGAGTAAAGTTTTCTCCTGAAATCAGATCACTATTTCCTAGATGAACAAAGGTCTCTCCACATGCTCAGTTCTGATAAGTATTATTGAGTGAAATCCTTACTTCCCCTAGCTTGTTGGGAGAATGAAGATTCTTATCAGCTGCATACTCTATTCCATTTTTTTAAAAGGTTGTCTAGAACCACCAAATCGTATTTCCAATGAAATCTGCTGGAATTTCAACCCGGCACTAGGAAACAGCCTGAGATTCCAGAGAAAAATTTCCTCCAGCAACCCTTTCAATATTTGCTTGATGAACAAATGTCTCTCCTAATTCTCATATATGAGACTTACCTGTATATGAAAGCCTCCTTTCACATAAGTTGTTGGGAACACAAAGTTGGTTTTCAGTTGCAAACTACAGTCTTTAAATTATTTGGGAAATTAGAGGTTCCAACAATGATTTTCAATGAAAACTGCAGGAAACTCAACACATTACTAGGTATTTAACTGAAAAAACAGAGTAAATTTTCTCCTGCAACCACTTCCATTTGTGGTAGATGAACGAAATACTCTCAACATACTCAATTTTTATAAGTAAATGATTGTGAAATCTGTCCTTCACCAAGGTTGTGGGAACAAATTGATTCTTTTCAGTTGCAAAATACACTCTATATATGTATATAGGTTGTGACTATTTCCAACTCAATTATCCAGTTAAAACTGTAGGAACATCCACATGGCAAAAGGAAACAGACTGAGATACCAGAGTAAAATTTTTCCTGCAACTTGTTCCCTTTGTTCTAGATGAAGGAATGTCTACCCTCATGCACATTTCTGAGGGATAAATGTCTTTGAAAGCAGCCCTTCACCTAGCTTGTTTGGTAAACAATGGTTCTTTTGAGTTACAATCTACTATCCTTTCATATATGAGTGGATATACCAAATCCAGCTAGGTTTTCCAGTGAAAACTGCAGGAAATTCAAAGCCACACTAAGAAAATCACTGAGAATCGAGAATGAAGATTTCCCCTGCAAAACAATCACTATAGCTAGATAAACGAATTCATCTCCACATGATTAGTTTTCAGCGATAAGTGTGTTTGAAGGCCGTGTTTCAATTAGCTTGTTGGCAACACAAAGTTTCTTTAAGGTTGCAAACTTGAATCCATACATGTATATGGGAAGGTACTATCCCCTACACGGTTTTGCACTCTAAACTGCATTAAATTCAAAGCAGCACTAGGAAGCAAACTGAGAATCCAGAATAAAGTTTCTCTTGCAAGCCGTTCTATTTGTGCTAGATGAGCGAACGCCTCTCCACATGCTCAGTTCTAAAATATAAGTGGCTTTAAAGCAGCCATTCACCTAGCTTTTTGGGAATACAAACATTCTTATCAGTAGCAAACTACACTCCATACATATATATAGGGAGGTAGAAGTTCTACCTCGTATTTTCTGTAAGAACTGCAGGAATTTCAGATCGGCAGAAGGAATCATTCAGAGAAACCAGAGTAAAGTTTTCTCCTGAAATCAGATCACTATTTCCTAGATGAACAAAGGTCTCTCCACATGCTCAGTTCTGATAAGTATTATTGAGTGAAATCCTTACTTCCCCTAGCTTGTTGGGAGCATGAAGATTCTTATCAGCTGCATACTCTATTCCATTTTTTTAAAAGGTTGGCTAGAACCACCAAATCGTATTTCCAATGAAATCTGCTGGAATTTCAACCCGGCACTAGGAAACAGCCTGAGAATCCAGAGAAAAATTTCCTCCAGCAACCCTTTCAATATTTGCTTGATGAACAAATGTCTCTCCTAATTCTCATATATGAGACTTACCTGTATGTGAAAGCCTTCTTTCACATAAGTTGTTGGGAACACAAAGTTGGTTTTCAGTTGCAAACTACAGTCTTTAAAAATATATGGGAAATTAGAGGTTCCAACACTGATTTTCAATGAAAACTGCAGGAAATACATCACATTACTAGGAATTAAACTGAAAAAACAGAGTAAATTTTCTGCTGCATTCACTTCCTTTTATGGTAGCTGAACGAAATTCTCTCAACATGCTCATTTCTTATAAGTACCTTGGTGTGAAAACTGTCCTTCACCAAGGTTGTGGGAACAAAATGTTTCATTTTAGTTGCAAACTAAACTTTATATATGTGTGTAGGTTATGACAATTTCCAACTCGATTTTCCAGTGAAAACTGCAGGAACATCCAAATTGCAATAGGAAACAGACTGAGAACTCACATTAAAATTTTTCATGCAACCTGTTTCCTTTTTTGTAGTTGAAGGAATGCCCCCACATGCATATTTCTGAGGGATAATTTTCTTTGAAAGCAGTAATTCACCTAGGTTGTTGGGAAAAAAATATTTCTTTGCGTTACAATCTACTATCCTTTCATATATGGGTGGATATACCAAGTCCAGTTAGGTTTTCCAGGGAAAACTGCAGGAAATTCAAAGCCACACTAGGAAAATAACTGAGAATCGAGAATGAAGATTTCAAACTGCAAAGCAATCACTATATCTAGACAAACGAACTCATCTCCACATGATCAGTTTTCAGGGATAAGTGTGTTTGAAGGCCGTGTTTCACTTAGCTTGTTGGCAACACAAAGATTCTATAAGGTTGCAAACATCAATCCATACATATATATGTGTAGGTACTATACTCTACACGGTTTTGCACTGTAAACCTCAGGAACTTCAAAGCAGCTCTAGGAAAGAAACTGAGAATCCAGAATAAAGTTTCTCTTGCAAACCGTTCTATTTGTGCTAGATGAGCTATCGCCTCTCCACATGCTTAGATCTAAAATATAATTGTGCTGGAAAGAAGCCCTCCACGTAGCTTTTTGGGAACACAAACATTCTTATCAGTAGCAAACTACACTCCATACATATATATAGGGTGGTAGAAGTTCCAACTCGGATTTTCTGTAAGATCTGCAGGAATTTCAGATCGGCAGAAGGAATCATTCAGAGAAACCACCGTAAAAGTTTCTCCTGCAAACAGTTCACTTTTTCCTACTTGAAAGAATGTCTCTCCACATGCTCAGTTCTGATATTTAATATTGTGTGAAAGAATACTTCTCATTGCTTGTTGGGAACATGAATTTTCCTATCAGTAGCAAACTCTACTGCATATATTTATATGTAGTGCTAGAAAAACCAAATCGAATTTCCAATGAAATCTGCAGGAAATTCAACATGGCACTAGGTAACACCCTGAGAATCCAGAGAAAAATTTCCTCCAGCAACCCTTTCCAAATTTGCTTGATGAACGAATCTCTCTCCTCATGCTCAGATATGAGAGGAAGCTGTATGTGAAAGCCTCCTTTCACATAGGTTGTTGGGAACACAATTTTAGTTTTTATATGCAAACTACAGTCTTCATAACTATATGGGGAATTACAGGTTCCAACACTTATTTACACGGAAAACTGCAGGAAATTCAACACATTGCTAGGAATTAGACTGAGAAAACAGAGTAAATTTCTCCTGAAACACCTTCCCTTTGTGCTAGATGAACGATATTCTCTCAACATGCTCAGTTCCTATAAGTAACTGGGTGTGAAATCTGTCCTTCACCAAGGCTGTGGGAACAAATTGTTTCATTAGAGTTACAATATATTCTCCATACTCATATATAGGGAGAGAATATTTCCAACCCGAATTTCCAGTGAAACCTGCAGGAATATCAAACCTGCAGTAGGAAAAACACTGAGAAACAAGAGTAATTGTTTCTCATGCAATCCGTTCAAATTTTTCTACATGAAAGAACGCCTCTCCACATGCTAAGTTCTGATTCGTCTCAGTGTGTGAAAGCCTCACTTCCCCTAGCTTGTTGGGAGCATGAAGTTTCTTATCAGTTGCAAATTCTTCTCCATACATTTATAAGGATTGCTAGAACCACCAAATCGGTTTTCCACTGAAAACCAGGAATTTAAACCTAGCACTTGGAAACAGCCTGAGAATCCAGAAGAAAATTTTCCCCAGCAACACTTTCCAATTGTTCTTGATGAAAGAATGTCTCTCCTCATGCTCAGATCTGAGAGGTAGCTGTATGTTAAAGCCGTCCTTTATATAGTTTGTTGGTTACACAAATTTGGTTCTTAGATGCAAAATAGAGTCCATATATATATATGGGAAATTACAGATTCCAACACGGATTTACATTGAATACTGCAGGAAATTCAAACAAATACAATGAATTAGACTGAGAAAACAGAGTAAATTTTCTCCTACAACCACTTCCCTTTGTGGAAAATGAACGAAATACCCTCAACATGCTCAGTTTTAATAAGTAAATCAGTGTGAAATCTGTCCTTCACCAAGGATGTGGGAACAAATTGTTTCTTTTCAGTTGCAAACTACACTCTATATATGTATATAGGGTGTGACTATTTCCAACTCGATTGTCCAGTTAAAACTGTAGGAACATCCACATGGCAATAGGAAAAAGACTGAGAAACCAGAGTAAAATTTTTCCTGCCACTTGTTCCCTTTGTTCTAGATGAAGAATGTCTCCCTTCATGCATACTTCTGAGGGATAATTGTCTTTGAAAGCAGTCCTTCACCTAGCTTGTTGGGTAAACAATGGTTCTTTTGAGTTACAATCTACTATCCTTTCATATATGAGTGGATATACCAAATCAAGATAGGGTTTCCAGTGAAAACTGCAGGAACTTCAAAGCCACACTAGGAAAATCACTGAGAATCGAGAATGAAGTTTTCCACTGCAAAGCGATCACTATAGCTAGATAAACGAAATCATCTCCACATGATCAGTTTTCAAGTATAAGTGTGATTGAAGGCCATGTTTCACTTTGCTTGTTTGCAACACAAAGATTCTTTTAGGTTGCAAACTCCAATCAATACATGTATATGGGTAGGTACTATCCCCTACAGGGTTTTGCACTGTAAATTGCAGGAACTTCAAAGCAGCACTAGGAAAAAACCCGAAAATCCAGAATAAATTTTCTCTTGCAAAACGTTCTATTTGTGCTATATGAGCGAAAGTCTCTCCACATGCTCAGTTCTAAACTATAAGTGTGCTTGAAAGCAGCCATTCACCTAGCTTTTTGGGAACAAAAACATTCTTATCTCTAGCAAACTACACTCCATTCATATATATATTGTGGTAGAAGTTCCAACTCGGCTTTTCTGTAAGAACTGCAGGAATTTCAGATCGGCAGAAAGAATCATTCAGAGAAACCATAGTAAAGGTTTCTCCTGCAAACAGTTTACTTTTTCGTACATGAAAGAATGTCTTTCCACATGCTCAGTTCTGATAGGTTGTATTGTGTGAAAGCCTTAATTCCCATTGCATGTTCGGATCATGAATTTTCCTAACAGTTGCAAACTCTACTGCATATATTTATATGTAGTTCTAGAAAAACAAAATCGTATTTCCAATGAAATCTGCAGGAAATTCAATCCGGATCTAGGAATCAGCCTGAGAATCCAGAGGAAAATTTCCTCCAGGAACCCTTTCCAAATTCGCTTGATGAACGAATGTCTCTCCTCATGGTCAGATATGAGTGGAAGCTGTATGTGAAAGCTTCCTTTCACATAGGTTGTTGGGAACACAAATTTGGTGTTTAGATGCAAACTACAGTCTTTAAAATTATATGGGGAATTACAGGTTCCAACACTTATTTACACTGAAGACTGCAGGAAATTCAAAATATTACTAGGAATTAGACTGAGAAAACAGAGTAAATTTTCTCCTGCAACCACTAACCTTTGTGGAAGATGAACGAAATACTCTCAACATGAACAGTTCTTATAAGTAACTGGGTGTGAAATCGGTCCTTCATCAAGGTTGTGGGAACAAATTGTTTCATTATAGTTACAATATATTCTCCATACTCATATATAGGGAGAGAATATTTCCAACCCGAATTTCCATTGAAACCTGCAGGAACATCAAACCGGCTGTAAGAATCACACTGAGAATCCAGAGTAATTGTTTCTCATGCAAACCGTCCAGATTTTTCTACATGAACGAACGCATATACACATGCTAAGTTCTGATACGTGTCAGTGTGTGAAAGCCTTACATCCCCTTGCTTGTTGGGAGCTTGAAGTTTCTTATCAGTTTCAAATTCTACTCCATATATTTATAAGGATTGCTAGAACCACCAAATCGGTTTTCCATTGAAAACCAGAAATTTAAACCTGGCAGCTTAAAACAGCCTTAGAATCCAGAAGAAAATTTTCTCCAGCAACACTTTCAAATTGTGCTTTATGAACGAATGTCTCTTCTCATGCTCAGATCTGAGAGGTAGCTGTATGTTAAAGTCATACATCATAAAGTTTGTTGGGTAAACAAATTTGGTTTCTAGATGCAAACAATAGTCAATATATATATATGGGGAATTACAGACTTCAACACGGATTTAAAATGAATACTGCAGTAAATTCAACACAATACTATGAATTAGACTGAGAAAACAGAGTAAATTTTCGCCTGCAACCACTTCCCTTTGTGGTAGATGAACGAAATACTCTCAACATGCTCAGTTCTTATAAGTAACTGAGTGTGAAATCTGTCCTTCATTAAGGTTGTGGGAACAAATTGTTTCTTTTCAGTTGCAATCTACCCTCTATATATATATACAGGGTGTGACTATTTCCAACTCGATTTTCCAGTGAAAACTGCAGGAACATCCACATGGCAATAGGAATCAGACTGAGTAACCAGAGTAAAATTTTTTCTGCAACTTGTTCCCTTTGTTCTAGATGAAGGAATGTCTCCCCACATGCACATTTCTGAGGGATAAATGCCTTTGAAGCAGTCCTTCACCTAGCTTGTTGAGTAAACAATGTTACTTTTGAGTTACAATCTACTATCATTTCATTTATGAGTGGATATACCAAATCCAGCCATGTTTTCCAGTGAAAACTGCAGGAAATTCAAATCCACACTAGGAAAATCAATGAGAATCGAGAATGAATATTTCCCCTGCAAAGCGATCACTATAGCTATATAAACGAACTCAACTCCACATGATCAGTTTTCAGTGATAAGTGTGTTTGAAGGCCGTGTTTCACTTAGCTTGTTGGCAACACAATGATTCTTTAAGTTTGCAAACTTCAATCCATACATCTATATGGGAAGGTACTATACCCTACACGGTTTTGCTCTGTAAACAGCATGAACTTCAAAGCAGCACTAGGAAACAAACTGAGAATCAGAATAAATTTTCTCTTGCCAACCGTTCTCTTTGTGCTACATGAGCGATAGTCTCTCCATATGGTCAGATCTAAAACATAAGTGTGCTTGAAAGCAGCCCTTCACTTAGCATTTTGGGAACCCAAACATACATATATGTAGCAAACTACACTCCAAACATATATATAGAGATGTAGAATTTCCAACTAATATTTTCTGTAAGAACTGCAGGAATTTCAGATTGGTAGATGGAATGAGTCAGAGAATCCAGAGTAAATGTTTCTCCTGCAAACACTTCACTATGTCCTAGATGAACGAATGTCTCTCCACATGCTCAGTTCTGATAGGTAATATTGTGTGAAAGCCGTTCTTCACCTAGCTTGTTGTTAAAATGCAGTTTCTTTTCAGTTGCAAATTTCTCTCACTAAATTTATAAGGGTTGCTCAAATTCCATAAGGGTTTTCCACTGAAATCTGCAGGAATTTCAACCCGGCACTAGGAAATTGTCTGAGAATACAGAGTAAATTTTTTCCTGTAACTATTTCCCATTTTACTATATGAATGTACGTCTCTACACATTCTAAGTTCTGAGATGTAAATGTGTGTGAAAGCCGTCCTTCAACTTTGTGGTTTGGAATCATGAAGTATATTTTCAGAAGGAAAATACACTGCATGTTTTTATATGGGCAGGTTGTAACTCCAACTATTTTTTCCTGTAAAACGGCAGGAACATGTAAGTGGCTCTAGGAAACAGACAAAGGATTCATAGTAAAAGTATCCCCAGAAACCCTTTCCTTTTTTGCTAGATTAACGAATCTCTCTCTCATGCTCGATTCTGATAGGCAATTGTTTGTGAAAGCCACACTTCACCAAATTTGTCGGAAAGAAAATGTTTCTTTCCAGTTTCAAAGTAAACTCCATAAATATATACAAGGAGTGTGTCTATTATCAACTCGGTTTTCCAGTGAAAATTGAAAGAATTTCAAATCTGCACTTGAAAACAGACTGAGAATGAAGAGTAAAATATTCTCCTGCAAAGCGTTCGCTTTGTGCTAGATGAACCAACGACTCTCCACATGCTCATTTCTGAGAGATAAGTTTGTGTGAAAACCAAATTTCACCTAGCTTGTTGGGAACACACGGTTTCTCTTCAGTTGATAACAACATTCCTTACATATATAAGTGAATGTGAAAGCTCCAACTCGGTTTCCCATTGAAAAATGCAGTAAATTCAAAGCGCACTAAAAAACAGACTGAGAAACCAGAGTAAAAATTTCTTCTGCAAACCGTTACATTTGGGCTAGATTAATGGAAGTCTCTCCGCATGCTCAGTTCTGAGATATAAGTGTGTTTGAAAGCAGTCCTTCACCTAGATTTTGTGAACACAATCTATCTTATTAATAGAAATGTACAGTCCATATATATATATAGGGATGTGGAAGTTCCAACACGTATTTCCAGTATAAACTGCAGGAATTAGAAACTGGCACTAGAAAAATGACTGAGAAACCAGAGTAAATGTTTCTCATGCAAACCGTTCACATTGATCTACATGAACGAAAGCCTCTCCACATGCTAAGTTCTGATACGTGTCAGTGAGTGAAAGCCTTCCTTCCCCTAGCTTGTTGGGAACATGAAGTTTCTTATCAGTTGCAAACTCTACTCCATATATTTAGAAGGATTGCTAGAACCACCAAATTGTATTTCCAATGAAATCTGCAGGAATTTCAACCAGATTCTAGGAAACATCCTGGGAATCCAGAGGAAAATTTCCTCCAGCAACCCTTTCCAAATTTGCTTGATGAAAGAATGTCTCTCCTCATGGTCAGATATGAGAGGAAGCTGTATGTGAAAGCCTCTTTCACATAGGTTGTTAGGAACACAAAGTTGTTTTTTGTTGCAAAATACAGTCTTTATAACAATATGGGATATAACAGGTCCCAAAAATGATTTACACTGAAAACTGCAGGAAATTCAACACATTACTAGGAATTAGACTGAGAAAACAGAGTAAATTTTCTCCTGCAACCACTTCCCTTTGTGGTAGATGAACAAAATTCTCTCAACATGCTCAGTTCTTATAAGTAACTGGGTGTGAATTCTGTCCTTCAACAAGGTTGTGGGAACAAATTGTTTCATTAGAGTTACAATATATTCTCCATACTCATATATAGGGAGAGTATATTTCCAACCCGAATTTCCAGTGAAAACTGCAGGAACATCAAACCGGCAATAGGAAACACACTGAGAAACCAGAGTAATTGTTTCTCATGCAAACCGTTCACATTTTTCTACATGAACGAACGCCTCTCCACATGCTAAGTTCTCATACGTGTCAGTGTGTGAAAGCCTTACTTCCCCTAGCTTGTTGGGAGCATGAAGTTTCTTATCAGTTGCAAATTCTTCTCCATATATTTATAAGGATTGCTAGAACCACCAAATCGGTTTTCCACTGAAAACCAGGAATTTAAACCTGGCAGCTGGAAACCGCCTGAGAATCCAGGAGAAAATTTTTTCCAGCAACACTTTCCAATTGTGCTTGATGAACGAATATCTCTTCTCGTGCTCAGATTTGAGAGGTAGCTGTATGTTAAAACCATCCATTATATAGTTTGTTGGGAACACAAATTTGGTTTCTAGTTGCAAAATTTAGTTCATATATATATATATGGTGATTTACAGATTCCAACACGGATTTAAATTGAATACTGCAGGAAATTCAACCCAATACTATGAATTAGACTGAGAAAACAGAGTATATTTTCTCCTGCATCCACTTCCGTTTGTGGTAGATGAACGAAATACTCTCAACATGCTCAGGTATTATAAGTAACTGAGTGTGAAATCTGTCCTTCATTAAGGTTGTGGGAACAAATTGTTTCTTTTCAGTTGCAATCTACACTCTATATATGTATTCAGGGTGTGAATATTTCCAACTCGATTTTCCAGTGAAAACTGCAGGAACATCTACATGGCAATAGGAAACAGACTGAATAACCAGAGTAAAATTTTTTCAGCAAATTGTTCCCTTTTTTGTAGATGAAGGAATTTCTCCCCACATGCACATTTCTGAGGGATAAATGTCTTTGAAAGCAGTCATTCACCTAGCTTGTTGGGTAAACAAGGTTACTTTTGAGTTACAATCTACTATCCTTTCATATATGAGTGGATATACTAAATCCAGCCAGGTTTTCCAGTGAAAACTGCAGGAAATTTAAAGCCACACTAGGAAAATCAATGAGAATCGAGAATGAAGTTTTCCCCTGCAAATCTATCACTATAGCTAGATAAACAAACTCAACTCCACATGATCAGTTTTCAGCTCTAAGTGTGTTTGAAGGCCGTGTTTCACTTAGCTTGTTGGCAACACAAAGATTCTTTAAGGTTGCAAGCTTCAATCCATACATGTATATGGAATGTACTATCCCCTACACGATTTTGCACTATAAACAGCAGGAACTTCAAAGCAGCACTAGGAAACAGACGGAGAATCCAGAATAAAGTTTCTCTTGCAAACCGTTCTATTTGTGCTAGTTGAGAGAAATTCTCTCCACATGCTTAGTTCTAACATATAATTGTGCTTGAAAGGAGCACTTCACCTAGATTTTTGGGAATCCAAACATACTTATATGTAGCAAACTACACTCCAAACATATATATAGGTAGGTAGAATTTCCAACAAATTTTTCTGTAAGAAATGCAGGAATTTCAGATTGGTAGATGGAATGAGTCAGAGAATCCAGAGTAAATGTTTCTCCTGCAAAAACTTCACTTTGTCCTAGATGAACGAATGTCTCTCCACATGCTCAGTTCTGATAGGTAATATTGTGTGAAAACCGTACTTCACCTAGCTTGTTGGGAACTTGTAGTTTCTTTTCAGTTGCAAATTACTCTCCCTATATTTATATGGGTTGCTCAACCTCCATAAGGATTTTCCACTGAAATCTGCAGGAACTTCAACCCGGCACTAGGAAACTGTCTGAGAATACAGAGTAAATTTTTTCCTGTAACTTCTTCCCATTTTACTATATGAATGTATGTCTATACACATTCTCAGTTCTGAGATGTAATTGTGTATGAAAGCCGTTCTTCAACTCTGTAGTTTGGAACATGAAGTATCATGTCAGAAGCAAAATATAATGCATGTTTTTATATGGGCAGGTTGTAACTCCAACTATTTTTTCCTGTAAAACGGCAGGAACATGTAAGTGGCTGTAGGAAACAGACAAAGATCCATAGTAAAAGTTTCCCCAGAAACCCGTCCCTTTGTGCTAGATTAACGAATCTCTCTCCCATGCTCGATTATGATAGGCAATTGTTTGTGAAAGCCACACTTCACCAATGTTGTCGGGAACAAAATGTTTCTTTCCAGTTGCAAAGTAAACTCCATAAATATATACAAGGGTGTGTCTATTATCAACTCGGTTTTCCAGTGAAAATTGCAAGATTTTCAAATCTGCACTAGAAAACAGATTGAGAATGAAGAGTAAAAAATTCTCCTGCAAATCGATCGCTTTGTGCTAGATGAACCAACGTCTCTCCACATGCTCATTTCTGAGAGAAAAATTTGTGTGAAAACCAAATTTCACCTAGCTTGCTGGGAACACACGGTTTCTCTTCAGTTGATAAAAACATTCCTTACATATATAAGTGAATGTGCAAGCTCCAACTCGGTTTCCCAGTGAAAAATGCAGGAAATTCAAAGCGCACTAAGAAACAGACTGAGAAACCAGAGTAAAAGTTTCTTTTGCAAACCGTTCCATTTGGGCTAGATTAATGAATGTCTCTCCCCATGCTCAGTTCTGAGATAGAAATGTGTTTGAAAGCAGTCCTTCACCTAGCTTTTTGTGAACACAAAATAACTTATTCGTAGAAATGTACAATCCATATTAACATATAGGGAGGTGGAAGTTCCAACACTTATTTCCAGTAAAAACTGCAGGAATTTCAAATTGGCACAAGAAAAATGACTGAGAAACCAGAGTGAATGTTTCTCATGCAAATCGTTCAAGTTGATCTACATGAACGAAATCCTCTCCACATACTCAGTTCTGATACGTGTCAGTGTGTGAAAGCCTTCCTTCCACTAGCTTGTTGTGAGCATGAAGTTTCTTATCAGTTGCAAACTCTACTCCATATATTTCGAAGGATTGCTAGAACCACCAAAGCGTATTTCCAATGAAATCTGCTGGAATTTCAACCCTGCACTAGGAAACAGCCTGAGAATCCAGAGGAAAATTTCCTCCAGCAACCCTTTATAAATTTGCTTGATAAACGAATATCTCTCCTCAAGCTCAGATCTGAGAGGTAGCTGTATTTTAAAGCCGTCCTTTATATAGTTTGTTGGGAACACAAATTTATTTTTTAGGTGAAAACTACAGTCCATATATATATGGGAAATTACTGATTCCAACACGGATTTACATAGAATTCTGTAGGGAATTCAACCCAATACTATGAATTAGACTGAGAAAACCGAGTAAATTTTCTCCTGCAATTCGTTCTCTTTGTGGTAGATGAACGCAATAATCTCAAAATGCTAAGTTGTTATAAGTAACTTCGTGTGAATGCTTTCCTTCTCCAAGGATGTGAGAACAAAATGTTTCATTTCATTTGCAAACTACTCTGTATATGTGTATATTGGGTGTTACTATTTCCAACTAGAATTTCCATGGAAAACTGCAAGAACACCCAAATTGCAATAGGAAGCAGACTTAGAAACCAGAGTAAAATTTTTCCTGCAATATGTTCCCTTTGTTCAAAATGAAGGAATGTCTGCCCACATGCACATTTCTGAGGGATAAATGTCTTTCAAAGCAGTCCTTCACCTAGGTTGTTTTTAAATCAATGTTTCCTTGAGTTACAAAGTACTCTCCTTTCATATATGAGTGGATATACCAGCTCCAACTAGGTTTTCCAGTAAAAAATGCAGGAAATTCAAAGCGGCACCAGAAAACACACTGAGAATCGAATGTAAAGATTTCTCCTGCAAAGCGATCACTATTGCTAGATAAACAAACGGATATACACATGCTCAGTTTTCAGTGATAAGTGATTTTAAAGGACGTTTTTCAACTAGCTTGTTGGCAACACAAAAACAGTTTAAGTTTGTAAACTGCAATCCATGCATAAATATGGGTAGGTACTGTAAACTACTCGGTCTTCAACTGATAACGGCAGGAAGTTAAAAGCAGCACTGGGAAAGAGACTGAGAATCCAGAATAAATGTTTCTCTTGCAAAACGTTCCATTTGTGCTAGATGAGCGAACATCTCTCCACATGCTCAGTTCTAAGATAGAATTGTGATTGTAAGCATTCCTTCACCTAGAATTTTGAGAACACAAACATTATAACCAGTAGTAAACTACACTCCATACATATACATAGGGATGTAGAAGTTCAAACTCGGATTTCCATTAAATACTGCACGACATTCCAATCGGCGGTAGGAAACAGACTGAGTAACCAGAGTAAATGTTTCTCCTGCAATCCGTTCATTTTTTTCTACGTGAACGAAAGCTTCTCCACATGCTCAGTTCTGATAGGTATCACTGTGTGAAAGTCTTACTTTGCCTAGCATGTTGGGAACATGAAGTTTCCTATCAGTTGCTAACTCTACTCCATATATTTATATGGTGTACTAGAACCACCAAATAATTTTTTTCACTGTAATCTGCAGGAATTTCAACCCGACACTTGAAAACAGACTGAGAATGCAGAGAAAAATTTTCTCCATCCAACCTTTCCAATTGTGCTTGATGAACGAATGTCTCTCCACATGCTCAGATCTGTGAGGTAGGTGTGTGTGAAAGTCGTCCTTCACATATGTTGTTGGGAACTAAAAGATTGTTTTTAGTTGCAAACTACAGTGCATATATTTATATAGGGAAATACAGGTTCCAACACGGAATTACACTGAAAACTGCAGGAAATTCAACACAGTACTAGGAATTAGACTGAGAATACAGAGTAAATCTTCTCCTGCAACCACTTCCCTTTGTGGTAGATGAACAAAATACACTCAAATTTGTCAGTTCTTTTAAGTAACTGGGTTTGAAATCTGTCCTATCACCAAGGTTGTGGGAACAAAATGTTTCATTTCAGATGCAATCTACACTCCATATATATAAAAAAGGAGTGACTATTTCCAAACTGAATTTCCAGTGAAAACTGCAGGAACATCAATCCGGCAGTAGGAAACACACTAAGAAACCAGAGTAAATATTTCTCATGCAAAATTTTCACATTGTTCTTCATGAACGAACGCATCGCAACATGCTCAGTTCTGATATGTGTCAGTGTGTGAAAGCCTTACTTACCCTAGATTGTTGTGAACATGAACATTCTTATCAGTTGCAAAATCTACTCTATATATTTATAAGGATTGCTAGAACTAGCAAAATTGTATTCATCTTAAATCTGCAGGAATTTCAACCCGGCACTTGGAAACAGCCTGATAATCCACAGGAAAATTTTTTCCAGCAGCCCATTCAAATTGTGCTTGATGAACGTATGTGTTTCTTCATGCTCAGATCTGAGAGGTAGCTGTATGTGAATGCCGTCCTTCACATAGATTGTTGGGAACACAAAGTTTATTTTTAGTTGCAAACTAAGTCCATATATTTATATGGGGAATTGAATATTCCAACACGGATTTACACTGAAAACTGCAGGAAATTCAACACATTACTAGGAATTAAACTGAAAAAACAGAGTAAATTTTCTGCTGCAACCAATTCCATTTGTGGTAGATGGACGAAATACTCTCAACATGCTCATTTCATATAAGTAACTGGGCGTGAAAACTGTCCTTCAACAAGGTAGTAGGAAAAAAATGTTTCATTTCTGTTGCAAACATAACTCTAAATATGTTTCTAGGTTATGGCAATTTCCAACTGGATATTCCAGTGAAAACTGCAGGAACATCCAAATGGCAATAGGAAACAGACTGAGAAACCAGAGTAAAATTTTTCCTGCAACGTGTTCCCTTTGTTGTAGTTGAAGGAATGTCTCCCACAAGCATATTTCTGAGGGATAAATGTCTTTGAAAGCAGTCCTTCACCTAGCTTGTTGGGAAAACAATTTTTCTTTTGAGTTACATACTACTATCCTTTCATATATGAGTTGATAAAACAAATCCAGCTAGAATTTCCAGTGAAAACTGCAGGAATTTCAAAGCCACACTAGGAATATCACGGAGGATCGAGAATGAAGATTTCCCCTGCAAAGCGATCACTATAGCTAAATAAAGGAAATCATCTCCACATGATCAGTTTTTAGTGATAAGTGTGTTTGAAGGCCATTTATCACCTAGCTTGTTGGCAACACAAAGTTTCTTTAAGGTTGTAAACGGCAATCCATACATGTATAGGGGTAGGTATTATCCCCCACACGGTTTTGCACTGTAAAATGCAGGCACTTCAAAGCAGCATTAGGAAACAGACTGAGAATCCAGAATAAAGTTTCTCTTGCAAACCGTTCTATTTGTGCAAGATGAGTGAACGTCTCTCCACATGTTCAGTTCTAAAATATAAATGTGCTTGAAAGCAGCCCTTCAGTTAGCTTTTTGGGAACACAAACATTATTATTTGTAGCAAACTGCACTCCATACATATATATAGGGCAGTAGAAGTTCCAACTCGGAATTTCTGTAAGAACTGCAGTAATTTCAGATCGTCAGATGGAATCGGTCAGAGAAACCAGAGTAAATGTTTCTCCTGCAAACACTTCACTTTGTCCTAGATGAACGAATGTCTCTCCACATGCTCAGTTCTGATAGGTAATATTGTGTGAAAGCCGTTCTTCACCTATCTTGTTGGGAACATGTTGTTCCTTTTCTGTTGAAATTACTCTTCCTATATTTATATTTTTTTCTACAACCTCCAAAACGTTTTTCCAATGACATCTGCAGGAACTTCAACAAGGCACTAGGAAACAGAGAATACAGAGTAAATTTTTTTCCTGTAACTACTTCTCATTTTACTGTATGAATGTAAGTCTTTTAACATTCTCAGTTCTGAGATGTAAATGTGTGTGAAAGCCGTCCTTCAACTATATTGTTTGGAACATGAAGTATCTTTTCAGGAGCAAAATACACTGCATGTTTTTATATGGGCAGGTTCTAAATCCAACTCTGTTTTCCTGTAAAATGGCAGGAATATGTAAGTGGCTCAATTAAACAGACAAATGATCCATACTTAAACTTTAACCAGCAACCCGTTCACTTTGTGCTAGATTAACGAATCTCTCTCCCATGCTCGATTCTGATAGGCAATGGTTTTTGAAAACCACACTTCACCAAATTTGTCGGGAACAAAATGTTTCTTTCCAGTTGCAAAGTAAATTCCATAAATATTTACAAAGGGTATGTCCATTATCAACTCGGATTTCCAGTGAAAATTGCAAGAATATAAAAACTGCACTAGAAAACAGACTGAGAATGAAGAGTAAAAGATTCTCCTGCAAAGCGATCGCTTTGTGCTAGATGAACCAACGACTCTCCACATGCTCATTTCTGAGAGATAAGTTTGTGTGAAAACCAAATTTCACCTAGCTTGTTGGGAACACACGGTTTCTCTTCAGTTGATAACAACATTCCTTATATATATAAGTGAATGTGCAAGCTCCAACTCGGTTTCCCAGTGAAAAATGCAGTAAATTCAAAGCGCACTAAGAAACAGACTGAGAAACCAGAGTAAAAGTTTCTTTTGCAAACCGTTCCATTTGGGCTAGATTAATGAAAGTCTCTCCCCATGCTCAGTTCTGAGATATAAGTGTGTTTGAAAGCAGTCCTTCACCTAGCTTTTTGTGAACACAAACTCTCTTATTAATAGAAATGTACAGTCCATTAAAATATATAAGGAGGTGGAAGTTCCAACACGTATTTCCATTAAAAACTGCAGGAATTTCAAATTGGCACTAGAAAAATGACTGAGAAACCAGAGTAAATGTTTCTCATGCAAACCGTTCACATTGATCTACATGAACGAAAGCTTCTCCACATGCTAAGTTCTGATACGTGTCAGTGAGTGAAAGCCTTCCTTCCCCTAGCTTGTTGGGAACATGAAGTTTCTTATCAGTTGCAAACTCTAATCCATATATTTAGAAGGATTTTGAAAACCACCAAATCGTATTTCCAATGATGTATGCTGAAATTTCAACGTGGCACTAGGAAATAGCCTGAGAATCAGAGGAAAATTTCCTCCAGCAACCCTTTCCAAACTTGCTTGATGAACGAATATCTCTCCTCATGCTCAATTATGAGTGGTAGCTGTATGTGAACGCCTCCTTTCACATAGGATGTTGGGAACACAAAGTTGGTTTTTAGTTGCAAACTACAGTCTTTATAATTATATGGGTAATTACAGGTTGCAACACGGATTTACTCAGAAAACTGCAGGAAATCAACACATTACTAGAAATTAGACTGAGAATGCAGAGTAAATTTTCTCCTGCAACCACTTCCCTTTGTGGTAGATGAACGAATTACTCTCAGCATGCTCAGTTCTTATAAGTAACTGGGTGTGATATCTGTCCTTCACCAAGGTTGTGGGAACAAATTGTTTCATTAGAGTTACAATATATTCTCCATACTTATATATATGGAGAGAATATTTCCAACCCGAATTTCCAGTGAAAACTGCAGGAACATGGAACCGGCAGTAGGAATCACATTGAGAAACCAGAGTAATTGTTTCTCATGTAAACCGTTCACATTTTTCTACATGAACGAACGCCTCTCCACATGCTAAGTTCTGATACATGTCAGTGTGTTAAATCCTTACTTCCCCCAGCTTGTTGGGAACATGAAGTTTCTTATCAGTTGCAAATTCTTCTCCATATATTTATAAGGATTGCTAGAACCACCAAATCGTTTTTCCACTGAAAACCAGGTATTTAATCCTGGCAGTTGGAAACAGCCTGAGAATCCAGAGGAAAATATTCTCCAGCAACCCTTTCAAAATTTGCTTGATGAACGAATGTCTCTCCTCATGCTCAGATCTGAGAGGTAGCTGTATGTTAAAGCCATTCTTTATATAGGTTTTAAGGAACACAAATTTGGTTTTTAGAAGCAAACTACTGTCCATGTATATATATGGGGAATTACAGATTCCAACACGTATTTAGTTTAAATACTGCAGGATATTCAACCCAATACTATGAATTAGACTGAGAAAACAAAGTAAATTTTCTCCTGCAACCACTTCCCTTTGTGGTAGATGAACGTAATTCTCTCAAAATGCTCAGTTCTTTTAAGAAACTGGGTGTGAAAGCTGTACTTCACCAAGACTGTGGGAACAAAATGTTTCATTGCAGTTG
This sequence comes from Camelus dromedarius, assembly GCF_036321535.1. Classification (NCBI taxonomy): domain Eukaryota; kingdom Metazoa; phylum Chordata; class Mammalia; order Artiodactyla; family Camelidae; genus Camelus; species Camelus dromedarius. The sequence continues at coordinate 8,900,652 of NC_087473.1, read as the reverse complement.
CAAACTACACTCTATATATGTATGTAGGTTGTCACAATTTCCAACTCGATTTTCCAGTGAAAACTGCAGGAACATCCAACTGCCAAAAGGAAACTGACAGAGAAACCAAGGAAAAATTTTTCCTGCAACCTGGTTCCATTTGTTCTAAATGAAGGATTGTCTCACCACATGCACACTTCTGAGGGATAAATGTTTTTTAAAGCATTCCTTCACCTTGCTTGTTGGGAAAACAATGTTTCTTTTGAGATACAATGTACTCTCCTTTCATATATGAGTGGATATACTAGCTCCAACTAGGTTTTCCAGTGAAAACTGCAGGAAATTCAAAGCGGCACTAGGAAACACACTGAGAATCGAGAGTAAATATTTCTCGGGCATAGCGATCAATATTGATAAATAAACAAACGCATTTCCACATGCTCAGTTTTCAGTGATAAGTGTGTTTGTAGGACGTTTTTCACCTTGCTTATTGGCAACACATAGATACTTTAAGTTTGTAAACTGCAATCAATACATAATTAGGGTAGGTACTAGAAACTACTCGGTCCCAACTGATAATTGCAGGAAGTTCAAAGCAGCACTAGGAAATAGACAGAGAATCCAGAATTAAAGTTCCAATGCAAACCGTTCCATTTGTGCTAGATGAGCGAATATCTCTCCACATTCTCAGTTGTAAGATAGAATTGTGTTTGAAAGCATTACTTCACCTAGATTTTTGAGAACACATTCTTATCAGTAGTAAAATACATTCCATACATATAAATAGTGATGTAGAAGTTCCAACACGGTTTTCCAATAAAACTGCACGACATTCAAATCGAAAGTAGGAAACAGACTGAGTAACCAGAGTAAATGTTTCTCCTGAAACCCGTTCATTTTGTTCTACGTGAACGAAAGCTTTTCCACATGCTCAGTTCTGATAAGTATCAGTGTGTGGAAGCCTTCCTTCCCCAAGCTACTTGGGACATGAAGTTTCCTATCAGTTGCAAACACTATTCCATATATTTATATGGAGTGCTAGAACCACCAAATCATTTTTTCACTGTAATCTGCAGGAATTTCAACCCGGCACTTAGAAGAAGACTGAGAATCAAGAGAAAATTTTTCTCCAGCAACCCGTTCTAATTGTGCTTGATGAACGAATATCTCTCCACATGCTCAGATCTGAGAGGAAGTTGTGTTTGAAACTCGTCCTTCACATAGGTTGTTGGGAACTCAAAGATTGTTTTTAGTTGCAAACTACAGTGCAAAAATATATAGGGATGTACAGGTTCCAGCACGGATTTACACTGAAATCTGCAGGAAATTCAACACATTACTAGGAATTAGAATGAGAAAACAGTGTAAATTTTCTACTGCAACCACTTCCTTTGTGGTAGATGAACAAAATACACTCAAAATTCTAAGTTATTATAAGAAACTGGGTTTGAAATCAGTCCTTCAACAAGGTTGTGGGAACAAAAAATTTCATTTCAGTTGCAATCTACACTCCATATACATAAAAAAGAGTGACTATTTCCAAACCGATATTCCAGTGAAAATTGCAGGAACATCAAACCGGCAGTAGGAAACACACTGAGAAACCAGAGTAAATGTTTCTCATGCAAAATTTTCATATTGTTCTACATGAACGAACGCATCTGCACATGCTAAGTTCTGATACGTGTCAGTGTGTGAAAGTCTTACTTCCCCTAGATTGTTGGGAACATGAATTTTCTTATCAGTTGCAAAATCTACTCCATAGGTTATAAGGATTGCTAGAACTAGCAAATTGGTATTCCACTGAAATCTGCAGGAATTTCCACCCGGCACTTGGAAACAGACTAAGAATCCAGAATAAAATTTTCTCTTGCAAACCGTTCTATTTGTGCTAGATGAGCGAAAGTCTCTCCACATGCTCAGTTCTAAAATATAAGTGTGCTTGAAAGCAGCCCTTCACCTAGCTTTTTGGGTACACAAACATTCTTATCAGTAGCAAATTACACTCCAGAAATATATATAGGTAGGTAGAAGTTCCAACTCGGATTTTCGGTAAGAACTGCAGGAATTTCAGATCGGCAGAAGGATCATTCAGAGAAACCAGAGTAATGGTTTCTCCTGCAAACATTTCACATTTTCCTAGATGAACGAATGCCTCTCCACATGCTCAGTTCTGATAGGTAATATTGTGTGAAAGCCTAACTTCCCCTAGCTTGTTGGGAGCATGAATTTTCTTATCAGTTGCAAAATCTACTCCATATATTTATAAGGATTGCTAGAACCACCAAATCGGTATTCCACTGGAATCTGCAGGAATTTCAACCCGGCACTTGGAAACAGCCTGAGAATCCAGAGGAAAATTTTCTCCAGCAACCCTTTCCAATTGTGCTTGATGAATGAATGTCTTTCTTCATGCTCAGATATGAAAAGTAGCTGTATGTGAAAGCCATCCTTCACATAGGTTGTTGGGAACACAAAGTTTCTTTAAGTTGCAAACTACAGTCCATATATATATATGGGGAAATGCATTTTCCAACAAGGATTTACACTGAAAAGTGCAGGAAATTCAACACATAACTATGAATTAGACTGAGAAAACAGAGTAAATTTTCTCCTGCAGCCACTTCCCTTTGTGGTATATGAACGAAATTCTCTCAACATGCACAGTTCTTAAAAGAACCTGAGTGTTAAATCTGTCCTTCACCAAGGTTGTGGGAACAAATTGTATATTTTCATTTGAAAACTACACTTTATATATGTATATAGGGTGTGAATATTTCCAACTAGATTTTCCAGAGAAACCTGCAGGAACATCCAACAGGCAATAGAAAACAGAATAAATAACCAGAGTAAAATTTTTCCTGCAACATGTTCCCTTTTTTCTAGATGAAGGAATGTCTCCCCACATGCACAATTCTGAGGGATAAATGTATTTGAAAGCAGTCCTTCACATAGCTTGTTGGGAAAACAATGTTTCTTTTGAGTTAAAATCTGCTATCTTTTCATATATGAGTGGATATACCAAATCCAGCTAGGATTTCCAGTGAAAACTGCAGGAATTTCAAAGCCAAACTAGGAAAATCATGGAGAATCGAGAATGAAGATTTCCCAAGCAAAGCGATCACTATACCTAGATAAGCGAACTCATCTCCACATGATCAGTTTTCAGGGATAAGTGTGTTTGAAGGCCGTGTTTCACCTAGCTTGTTGGAAACACACAGATTCTTTAAGGTTGCAAATGCAATCCATACATATATATGGGTAGGAACTATTCCCTACACGGTTTTGAACTGTAAACTGCAGGCACTTCAAAGCAGCACTAGGAAACAGACTGAGAATCCAGAATAAAGTTTCTCTTGAAAACCGTTCTATTTGTCCTAGATGAGCGAACGTCTATTCACATGCTCAGTTCTAAAATATAAGTGTGCTTGACAGCAGAACTTCACTTAGTTTTTGGGAACACAAACATACTTATCTGTAGCAAAATGCGCTCCATACATATATATAGGGTAGTAGATGTTCCAACTCGATTTTCTGTAAGAAATGCAGGAATTTTAGATCGTCAGGTGGAATCGGTCAGAGAAACCAGAGTAAAAGTTTCTCCTGCAAACACTTCACTTTGTCCTAGATGAACGAATGTCTCTCCACATGCTCATTTCTGATAGGTAATATTGTGTGAAAGCCGTTCTTCACCTATCTTGTTGGGAACACGTAGTTTCTTTTCAGTTGCAAATTACTCTCCCTATCTTTATATGGGTTGCTACAACCTCCAAAACGATTTTCCAATGAAATCCGCAGGAACTTCAAACCGGCACTAGGAAACTGTATGAGAATAGAATAAATATTTTTCCTGTAACTTCTACCCATTTTACAATATGAATGTAAGTCTCTTCAAATTCTCAGTTCTGAGATGTAAATGTGTTTGAAAGCCGTCCTTCAACTATGTGGTTTGGAACATTAAGTATCTTTTCGGAAGAAAAATACACTACATGTTTTTATATGGGCAGGTTCTAACTCCAACTCTCTTTTCCTGTAAAATGGCAGGAACATGTAATGGCTCTAGGAAACAGACAAAGGATCCATAGAAAAAGTTTCCCCAGCAAACCGTTCACTTTGTGCTAGATTAACGAATCTCTCTCCCATGCTCGATTCTGATAGGCAATTGTTTGTGAAAGCCACACTTCACCAAAGTTGTCAGGAATAAAATATTTCTTTCCAGTTGCAATGTAAACTCCATAAATATATACAAGGGTTGTGTCTATTTTCAACTCGATTTTAAAGTGATAATTGCAAGAATTTCAAAACTGCACTACAAAACAGACTGAAAATGAAGAGTAAAAGATTCTTCAGCAAAGCAACTGCTTTGTGCTAGATGAACCAACGACTCTCCACATGCTCATTTCTGAGAGATAAGTTTGTGTGAAAACCAAATTTCACCTAGCTTGTTGGGAACACACGGTTTCTCTTCAGTTGATAACATCATTCCTTACATATATAAGTGAATGTGCAAGCTCCAACTCGGTTTCCAAAGTGAAAAATGCAGTAAATTCAAAGCGCACTAACAAACAGACTGAGAAACCAGAGTAAAAGTTTCTTTTGCAAACCGTTCCATTTGGGCTAGATTAATGAATGTCTCTCCCCATGCTCAGTTCTGAGATATAAGTGTATTTGAAAGCAGTCCTTCACCTAGCTTTTTGTGAACACAAACTCTCTTATTAGTAGAAATGTACAGTCCATAAAAATATATAGGGAGGTGGAAGTTCAAGCACGTATTTCCAGTAAAAACTGCAGGAATTTCAAATTGGCACTAGAAAAATGACTGAAGAAACCAGAGCAAGTGTTTCTCATTCAAACCGTTCACATTGATCTACATGAAAGAAAGCCTCTCCACATGCTCAGTTCTGATACGTGTCAGTGTGTGAAAGCCTTCCTTCCCCTAGCTTGTTGGGAGCATGAAGTTACTTATCAGTTGCAAACTCTACTCCATATATTTATAAGGATTGCTAGAACCACCAAATCGTATTTCCAATGAAATATGCTGGTATTTCAAACCGGCACTAGGAAAAAGCCTGAGAATCCAGAGGAAAATTTCCTCCAGCAACCCTTTCATAATTTGCTTGATGAACGAATCTCTCTCCTCATGCTCATAAATGAGAGGTACCTGTATGTTAAAGCCTTTTTTCACATAAGTTGTTGGGAACACAAAGTTGATTTTCAGTTGCAAACTACAGTCTTTATAATTATACGGGGAATTACAGGTTCCAACACTGATTTACACTGAAAACTGCAGAAAATTCAACACATTACTAGGAATTAGACTGAGAAAACAGAGTAAATTTTCTGCTGCAACCACTTCCCTTTGTGTTAGATGAACGAAATTCTCTCAACATGCTAATTTCTTGTAAGTAACTGGGTGTGAAAGCTGTCCTTCTCCATGGTTGTGGAAACAAAATGTTTCATTTCAGTTGCAAATTTATCTCTATATATGTATGTAGGTTATGACAATTTCCAACTCGATTTTCCAGTGGAAACTGCAGGAACATCCAACTGGCAATATGAAACAGACTGAGAAACCAGAGTAAAATTTTTCTTGCAACCTGTTCCCTTTGTTGTAGATAAAGGAATGTCCCCCACATGCACATTTCTGAGTGATAAATGTCTTTGATAGCAGTCCTTCACCTAGCTTGTTGGGAAAACAATGTTTCTTTTGAGTTACAATCTACTATCCTTTCATATATGAGTGGATATTCCACATCTAGCTATATTTTCCAGTGAAAACTGCAGGAACTTCAAAGCCTCACTAGGAAAATCACTGAGAATCGAGAATGAAGATTTCCCCTGCAAAGCAATCACTGTAGCTATTTAAACGAACTCATTTCACCATGATCCGTTTTCATCGATAAGTGTGTTTGAAGTCCGTGTTTCAGCTAGTTTGTTGGCAAAACACAGATTCTTTAAGGTTGCAAACATCAATCCATTCATATATATTTGTAGGTACTATCCCCTACACGGTTTTGCACTGTAAACTTCAGGAACTTCAAAGCAGCACTAGGAAAGAAACTGAGAATCCAGAATAAAGTTTCTCTTGCAAACCGTTCCTTTTGTGCTAGATGAGCGAACGTCTCTCCACATGCTCAGTTCTAAAATATAAGTGTGCTTGAAAGAAGCCCTTCACCTAGCTTTTTGGGAATACAAACATTCTGAACATAGCAATCTACACTCCATACACATATATATTTCGGTTTAAGTTCCAAATCAAATTTTCTGTAAGAACTGCAGGAATTTCAGATCTGCAGAAGGAATCATTCAGAGAAAACATACTAAAGGTTTCTCCTGCAAATAGTTCACTTTTTCCTACATGAAAGAATGTCTCTCCACATGCTCAGTTCTGATAGTTAATATTGTGTCAAAGCCTTTCTTCCCATTGCTTGTTGGGAACATGAAGTTTCCTATCAGTTGTAAACTCTTCTGCATATATTTATTTGTAGTGTTAGAAATACCAAATCGTATTTCCAATGAAATCTGCAGGAATTTCAACCCGGCGCTAGGAAAAAACCTGAGAATTAAGAGGAAAATTTCCTCCAGCAACCCTTTCCAAATTTGCTTGATGAACGAATGTCTCTCCTCATGCTCAGATATGAGAGGTAGCTGTATGTGAAAGCCTCCTTTCACATTGGTTGTTGGGAACACAAAGTTGGTTTTTAGATGCAAACTACAGTCTTTAAAAATATATGTTTAATTACAGGTTCCAATAATTATTTACACTGAAAACTGCAGGGAATGCAACACATTACTAGGAATTAGACTGAGAAAACACAGTAAAATTTCTCCTGCAACCACTTCCCTTTTTGGTAGATGAACGAAATTCTCTCAACATGCTCATTTCTTATAAGTAACTGGGTGTGAAATATGTCCTTCATTAAGGTTGTCGGAACAAATTGTTTCATTAGAGTTACAATATATTCTCCATATTCATATATAGGGAGAGAATATTTCCAACCCGTTATTCCTGTGAAAACTGCAGGAACATCAAACCGGCATTAGGAAACACACTGAGAAACCAGAGAAATTGTTTCTCATGCAAACCAATCACATTGTTCTACATGATCGAATGACTCTCCACAAGCTAAGTTCTGATAATTGTCAGTGTGTGAAAGCCTTACTTCCCCTAGCTTGTTGGGAATATTAAATTTCTTATCAGTTGCAAATTCTACTCCATAAATTTATAAGGGTGCTAGAACCACCAAACCGGTTTTCCACTGAAAACCAGGAATTTAAACCTGGCATTTGGAAAAAGACTGAGAATCCAGAAGAAATTTTTCTCCAGTAATCCTTTCCAATTTTGCTTGATGAACGAATGTCTCCCTCATGCTCAGATCTGAGAGGTAGCTGTATGTTAAAGCCGTACTTTATATAAGTTGTTTGGAACACAAATTTTGTTTTTAGATGCAAACTACAGTCCATGAATATAAATGGGGGATTACAGATTCCAACATGTATTTACATTGAATACTGCAAGAAATTCAACACATTGCTATGAATTAGACTGAGAACACAGAGTAAATTTTCCCCTGCAACCCATTCCTTTTGTGGTAGATGAAATTAATACTCTCATAATGCTCAGTTCTTATAAGTAACTGGGTGTGAAATCTGTCCATTACCAAGTTTGTGGGAACAAAATGTTTCATTTCAGTTACAAAATACTCTGTAAATATGTATATATTTTGTTACTATTTCCAACTAGTATTTCCAGGGGAAACTGCAGGAACACCAAACTGGCAATAGGAAACAGACTGAGAAATCAGAGTAAAACTTTTCCTGCAACCTGTTCCCTTTGTTGTAGATGAAGGAATGTCCCCCACATGCACATTTCTGAGGGATAAATGTCTTTGAAAGCATTCCTTCACCTAGCTTGTTGGGAAAACATTTTCTTTTGGGTTACAAACTACTATCCTTTCATATATGAGTAGATATTCTAGCTCCAAATAGGTTTTCCGTTAAAAACTGCTGGAACATCAAAGTGGCACTAGGAAACACACTGAGAATCGAGAGTAAAGAGTTCTCCTGCAAAGCGATCACTATTGTTAGATAAACGAACCCAACTCCACATGCTCAGATTTCAGCGATAAATGTGTTTGAAGGACGTTTTTCACCTAGCTTGTTGGCAACACAAAGATACTTTAAGATTGTAAACTGCAATCCATAGATATAGAAGGGTAGGTACTAGAAACTACTTGGTCTTCAACTGATAACTGCAGGAATTTCCAAGCAGTGCTAGGAAAAAGTCTGAGAATCCAGAATAATAGTTACTCTTGCAAAATGTTCCATTTGTGCTAGATGAGTGATCATCTCTCCACATGCTCAATTCTAAGTTTGAATTGTGTTTGAAAGCATTCCTTCACCTAGATTTTTGAGAACACAAACATTCTTATCAGTAGTAAACTACACTTCATAAATATACATAGGGATGTAGAAGTTCCAAATTGGATTTCCATTAAAAACTGCACGACATTCAAATCGGCAGTAGGAAACAGAATGAGTAGCCAGAGTAAATGTTCCTCTTGCAAACCGTTCACATTTTTCTACGTGAATGAACATTTCTCCACATGCTCAGTTCTGATAGGTATCAGTGTATGAAAGCCTTCCTTCTCCTAGCTTGTTGGGAACATGAAGTATCCTATCAGTTTCAAACTCAACTCCATATATTTATATGGAGTGCTAGAACCACCAAAACATTTTTTCACTGTAATCTGCAGGAATTTCAACCCGTCACTTGGAAGCAGACTGAGAATCCAGAGAATAATTTTCTCCATCAACACGTTCCAATTGTGCTTGATGCACGAATGTCTCTCCACATGCTCAGATCTGAGATGTAGGTGTGTGTGAAAGTAGTGCTTATCATATATTGTTAGGGAACTCAAAGATTGTTTTTAGTTGTATACTACAGGGCATATATATATAGGGATGTACAGGTTCCAACACGGATTTACACTGAAATCTGCAGGAAATTCAACACATTACTAGGAATTAGACTGAGAAAACAGAGTAAATTTTCTCCTGCAACCACTTCCCTTTGTGGTAGATGAACAAGTTAACTCAAATTTCTCAGTTCTTATAAGAAACTTGGTTTGAAATCTGTCCTTCACCAAGGTTGTGGGAACAAAATATTTCATTTCAGTTGCAATCTACACTCCAAATATATAAAAAAAGAGTGACTATTTCCAAACCGATATTCCAGTGAAAACTGCAGGAACATCAAACCGGCAGTAGGAAACACACTGAGAAACCAGAGTAAATGTTTCTCATGCAAAATTTTCACATTGATCTTCATGAACGAAAGCATCTCAACATGCTCAATTCTGATAAATGTCAGTGTGTGAAAGCCTTACTTCCCCTAGATTGTTGGGAACATGAATTTTCTTATCAGATGCAATCTCTACTCCATATATTTATAAGGATTGCTAGAACTAGCAAGTCGGTATTCCACTGGAATCTGCAGGTATTTCAACCCGGCACTTGGAAGCAGCCTGAGAATCCAGAGGAAAATTTTCTCCAGCAACCCTTTCCAATTGTGCTTAAGAATGAATGTCTTTCATCATGCTCAGATCTGAGTGTTAGCTGTATGAGAAAGCCATCCTTCACATAGGTTGTTGGGAACACAAAGTTATTTTAAGTTGCTAATTACAGTCCATATATATATATATGGGGAAATACATTTTCCAACAAGTATTTACACTGAAAAATGCAGGAAATTCAACAGATTACTAACAATTAGACTGAGAAAACAGAGTAAATTTTCTCCTGAAACCACTTCCCTTTGTGTTATATCAACGAAATTCTCTCAACATGCACAGTTCTTATAAGTAACTGAGTGTTAAATCTGTCCTTCACCAAGATTGTGGGAACAAATTGTTTCTTTTCAGATGCAAACTACACTCTATATATGTATATAGGGTGTGACTGTTTCCAACTCGATTTTCCAGTGAAAACTGCAGGAACATCCACCTGGCAATAGGAAACAGACTGAGAAACCAGAGTAAAAGTTTCTCATGCAAAATTTTCATATTGTTCTACATGAACGAATGCATCTCCACATACTCATTTCTGATACGTGTCAGTGTCTGAAAGCCTTAATTCCCCTAGATTTTTGGGAACAAGAATTGATTTATCAGTTGCAAAAACTTCTCCATATGATTATAAGAATTGGTAGAAGTAGCAAATTGGTATTCCACAGAAATCTGCATGAATTTCAACCAGGCACTTGGAAACAGCCTGAGAATCCAGAGGAAAATTTTCTCCAGGAACCCTTTCCAATTGTGGTTGACGAACGAATGTATTTCTTCATGCTCAGATTTGAGAGGTAGCTGTATTTGAAAGCCGTCCTTCATAGGTTGTTTGGAACACAAATTTGTTTTTAGTTGAAAACTACAGTCCATATATATATATGGGGAATTGCATTTTCCAACACGTATTTACACTGAAAAGTGCAGGAAATTCAACACATTACTAGGAATTAGACTGAGAAAAAAGTGTAAATTTTCTCCTGCAACCACATCACTTTGTGGTATATGAAAGAAATACACTCAACATGCTCAGATCTTATTAGTATCTGAGTGTGAAATCTGTCTTTCACCAAGGTTGTGGGAACAAATTGTTTCTTTGCAGTTGCAAACTACACTCTATATAAGTATATATGGTGTGACTAATTCCAACAAGATTTTCCAGTGAAAACTGCAGGAACATCCAACTGGCAAAAGGAAACCGACTGAGTAACCAGATTAAAATTTTCCCTGCAACATGTTCCCTTTGTTCTAGATGAAAGAATGTCTCCCCACATGCACATTTCTGAGGGATAAATGTCTTTGAAAGCAGTCCTTCACCTAGCTTGTTGGGAAAACAATGTTTCTTTTGAGTAACAATCTACTATCCTTTCATATATTAGTGGATATACCACATCCAGCTAGGTTTTCCTGTGAAAACTGCAGGATCTTCAAAGACACACTAGGAAAATCACTGAGAATCGAGAATGAAGAGTTCCCCTGCAAAACGATCACTATAGCTATATAAACGAAATCATCTCCACATGATCAGTTTTCAGTGATAAGTGTGTTTGAAGGCCGTGTTTCACTTAGCTTGTTGGTAACACAAAGATTCTTTAAGGTTGCAAAATGCAATCCATACATATATATGGGTAGGTAGTACCCCCTACACGATTTTGCACTGTAAACTGCAGGAAGTTGAAAGCAGCACAAGGAAACAAACTGAGAATCCAGAATAAATTTTCTCTTGCAAACGGTTGTATTTGTGCTAGGTAAGCGAACACCTCTCCACATGCTCAGTTCTAAAATATAATTGTGCTTGAAAGCAGCCCTTCACCTAGCTTTTTGGGAACACAAACATTTTTATCAGTAGTAAACTACACTCTATACATATATATAGGGAGGTAGAAGTTCCATCTCGAATTTTCTGTAACAACTGCAGGAATTTCAGATACGCAGAAGGAATCAATCAGAGAAACCAGAGTAAAGGTTTCTCCAGCAAACACATTGTCCTAGATAAACGAATGTCTCTCCACATGCTCAGTTCTGATATGTAATATTGTGTGAAATCCTTACATCCCCTAGCTCGTTGGGAGCATGAGGTTTCTTATCAGTTGCAATCTCTAATCCATATATTTATAAGGATTGCTAGAGCCACCAAATCGTATTTCCAATGATATCTGCTGGAATTTCAGCCCGGCACTAGGAAACAGCCTTAGAATCTAGAGGAAAATTTCCTCCAGCAACCCTTTCCAAACTTGCTTGATGAACGAATGTCTCTCCTCATGCTCAGATATGAAAGGTAGCTGTATGTTAAAGCCTTCTTTCACATAGGTTGTTGGGAACACAAAATTGGTTTTTAGATGCAAACTACAGTCTTTGTAAATATATGCGGATTTATAGGATCCAACACGGATTTACACTGAAAACTGCAGGAAATTCAACACATTACTTGGAATTTAACTGAGAAAACTGAGTAAATTTTCTCCTGCAACCATTTCCCTTTGTGATAGATGAACGAATTTCTCTGAAAATGCCCCGTTCTTATAAGTAACTTGGTGGGAAAGCAGTCCTTCACCAATTTTGTGGAAACAAAATATTTCGCTTCATTTGCAAACTACACTCTATATATGTATGTAGGTTGTGACAATTTCCAACTCGATTTTCCAGTGAAAACTGCAGGAACATCCAAATGGCAATAAGAAACAGACTGAGAAACCAGAATAAAATTTTTCCTGCAATCTTTTCCCTTTATTCTTGTTGAAGGAATGTATCCCCATATGCACATTTCTGAGGTATTAATGTCTTTGAAATCAGTCCTTCACCTAGATTGTTGGGAAAACAATGTTTCTTTGAGTTACAAAGTACTCTGCTTTCATATATGAGTGGATATACTAGCTGCAACTAGGTTTTCCAGTGAACACTGCAGGAAATTCAAAGCAGCACTAGGAAACACACTGAGAATGGAGAGTAAAGATTTCTCCAGCAAAGCAGTCACTATTGCTAGATAAAAAAATGCATGTCCACTTGCTCAGTTTTCAGTGATAAGTCGTTTGAAGGACTTTTTTCACACATCATGTTGGCAACACAAAGATACTATAAGGTTGCAAACTGTAATCCATAAATATATATGGTTAGGTACTAGCCCCTACTCGGTTTTGCTCTGAAAACTGCAGGAACTTCAAAGCAGCACTTGGAAACAGACTGAGAATCCAGAATAAAGTTTCTCTTGCAAACTGTTCCATTTCTGCTAGATGAGTGAACGTCTCTCCACATGCTAAGTTCTAAAATATATTTGTGTCTGAAAGCAGACCTTCACCAGCTTTTTGGGAACAAAAACATTCTTATCAGTAGCAAACTTCACTCCATATATATATATATAGGGAAGTAGAAGTTCCAACACGTTTTTCTTGTAAAAACTGCAGGAATTTCAAATTGATACTGGGAAACAGAGTGAGAAACCAGAGTAAAATTTTTTCTGCAAACTGTTCTCTTTGTTCTAGATGAAGGAGTGTCTCCCCAAATGCACATTTCTGAGGGATAAATGTCTTTGAAAGCAGTCCTTCACCTAGCTTGTTGGGAAAAAAATGTTGCTTTTGAGTTACAATCTACTATCCTTTCATATAATAGCGGATATACTAGCTCCAAAGAGGTTTTCCAGTGAAAACTGCAGGACCTTCAAAGCGGCACTAGGAAACACACAGATAATCGAGATTGAAGATTTCTCCTGCAAACCGATCACTTTTGGTAGATAAACGAACTCATACCCACATGCTCAATTTTCAGTGATAAGTGTGTTTGAAGGCCGTATTTCACCTGGCTTGTTGGCAACACAAAGATTCTTTAAGTTTGCAAACTGCAATCCGTACATTTATACGGGTAAGTATAAACCCCTACACGGTTTTGCAAAGAAAACTGCAGGAATTTCAAAGCAGCACTAGGAAACAGACTGAGAAAGCAGAGTAGTTGTTTATCATGCAAAGCGTACACATTGTTCTACATGACTGAACGCCTCTCATCATGCTCAGTTCTGATACATTTCAGTGTATGAAAGCCTTCCCTCCCATAGCTTGTTGGGAACATGAAGTTTCTTATCAGTTGCAAACCCTACTCCATATATTTATAAGGATTGCTAGAACCACCAAATCGGATTTCCACTGAAATCTGCAGGAATTTCAACCAGGCACTTGGAAACAGACTGAGAATCCAGAGGAAATTTTCTCCAGCATCCCTTTCCAATTTTGCTTGATGAACGAATAACTCTCCTCATGCTCAGAACTGAGTGGTAGCTATATGAGAAAGCCATCTTTCACATAGGTTGCTGGGAAAAGTAAGTTGATTTTTAGTTGCAAACTACAGTCCATATATATATATGTGGAATTATAGTTTCCAACACGTATTTACACTGAAAACTGCAGGAAATTCAACACAGTACTAGGAATTAGACTGAGAAAACAGAGTAAATTTTCTCCTGCATCCACTTCCCTTTGTGGTAGATGAACGAAATACTCTCAACATGCTCAGTTCTTATAAAAAACTTGGTGTTAAAGCAGTCTTTCACCAAAGTTTTTGGAGCAAAATTTTCATTGCAGTTGAAAATTACTCTGTATATATGTATATAGGGTGTGACTTTTCCAACTCAATTTTCCAGTGAAAACTGCCGGAACATCCAAATGGCAATAGGAAACAGACTGAGAAACCAGAGTAAAATTTTTCTACAACCTGTTCTCTTTGTTCTAAATGAAGTAATTTCTCCCCCCATGCACATTTCAGAATGATAAATGTTTTTGTATGCAGTCCTTTAACTTGCTTTTTGGGAAAATGAAGTTCCTTTTGAGTTACAAACTACTATCATTTCATATATGAGTGGATATACTAGCTCCAACTAGGTTTTCCTTTGAAAACTGTAGGAATTTCAAAGTGGCACTAGGAAACACACTGAGAATCGAGAATAAAGATTTCCCCTGACAATCGATCACTATTGCTAGATAAACAAATGCACCTCCATATGCTCGGTTGTCAGCGATAACTGTGTTTGAAGGCCGTTTTTCACCTAGCTTGTTGGCAATAGAAAGATTCTTTAAGGTTGCAAACTGCAATCCATACATAAATATGGGTAGGTACTAGAAACTACTCTGTCTTCAACTGATAACTGAAGGAAGTTCAAAGCAGCACTAGGAAAAAGACTGAGAATCCAGAATAAAAATTTCTCTTGCAAACCGTTCCATTTGTGCTAGATGAGCGAACATCTCTCCACATGCTCAGTTCAAAGATAGAATTGTGTTTGAAAGCATTTTTAACCTAGCTTTTGGGGAACACAAACATTCTTATCAGTAGCAAACTACACTCCATGTATATACATAGGGATGAAGAAGTTCCAAATCGTTTTTCCATTAATAACTGCATGACATTCAAATCGGCAGTAGGAAACAGACTGAGTAACCAGAGTAATTGTTTCTCCTGCAACCCATTCTCTTTGTTCTACAGGAATGAACGCTTATCCACATGCTCAGTTCTGATAGGTATCAGTGTGTGAAAGCCTTCATTCCCCGAGCTTGTTTGGAACATGGAGTTTCCTATCAGTTACAAACTCTACTCCATATATTTATATGGAGTGCTAGAACCACCAAATCGTTTTTTTCACTGCAATCTGCAGGAATTTCAACCTGGCACTTGGAAACAGACTGAGAATCCAGAGAAAAATTTTCTCCAACAAACTCTTCCAATTTTGCTTTATGAACGAATGTCTCTCCACATGGTCAAATCTGAGAGTTAGGTGTGTGTGAAAGTCGTCCTACACATAGGTTGTTGGGAACTCAAAAATTGTTTTTAGCTGTAAACTACAGTGCATATATATATAGGGAAGTACAGGTTCCAACACGGATTTACACTGAAATCTGCTGGAAATTCAACACATTACTAGGAATTAGACTGAGATAACTGAGTAAATTTTCTCCTGCAAGCACATTCCTTTGTGGAAGATGAACAAAATACACTCAAAATTCTCAGTTCTTATAAGTAACTGGGATTGAAATCTGTCCTTCACCAAGGTTGTGCGAACAATATGTTTCATTTCAGTTGCAAAATACACTCTATATATGTGTGTAGGTTGTGACAATTTTCAACTCCATTTTCCAGTGAAAACTGCAGGAACATCCAACTGGCAATAGGAAACAGACTGAGAAACCAGAGTAAAATTTTTCCTGCCAACTTTTCCCTTTGTTCTAGATGAAGGAATGTCTCCCCACATGCACATTTCTGAGGGATAAATGTCTTTTTAAGCAGTCCTTCACCTAGCTTGTTGGGAAAACTCTGTTTCTTTTGAGTTACAAAGTACTCTCATTTTGTATATGAGTGGATATACTAGTTCCAACTAGGTTTTCCATTGAAAACTGCAAGAACTTCAAAGCGGCACTAGGAAACACACTGAGAATCGAGAATGAAGTTTTCTCCTGCAAAGCGATCACAATTGCTCGATAAATGAACGCATCTCCGCATGCTCATTTTTCAGCGATAAGTGTGTTTGAAGGCCGTGTTTCATCTAGCTTGTTGGCAACACAAAGATTCTTTAAGGTAGCAGAGAGCAATCCATACATATATATGGGTAGGTACTATCCCCTACACGGTTTTGCACTGAAAACTGCAGGAACTTCAAAGCAGCACTAGGAAACACTCTTAGAATCCAGAATAAAGATTCTCTTGCAAACCGTACACATTTTTCTACATGAACTTACGCCTCTCCACATGCTCTATTCTGATATATGTCATTGTATGAAAGCCTTACTTTACCTACCTTGTTGGGAACTTGAAGTTTCTTATCAGTTGGAAACCCTACTCCATAATTTTAGAAGGATCACTAGAACCACCAAATCGGATTTCCAATTAAATCTGCAGGGATTTCTTCCCGGCACTTGGAAAAAGACTGAGAATCCAGAGGAAATTTTCTCCAACCTCCCTTTCCAATTTTGCTTGATGAACGAATATCTCTCCTCATGCTCAGATCTGAGAGGTATCTATATGGAAAAGCCGTCCTTCACATAGGTTGCTGGGAACAGAAAGTTGATTTTAAGTTGCAAGTTACAGTCCATATATATAATGGGGAATTACAGTTCCCAACAAGTATTTACACTGAAAACTGCAGGAAATTCAACACAGTACTAGGAATTAAACTGAGAAAACAGAGTAAATTTTCTCCTCCAACCAGTTCCATTTGTGGTAGTTGAACGAAATACTCTCAACATTCTCAGTTCTTATATGAAACTGGGTTTCAAATCTGTCCTTCACCAAGTTGTGGGAACAAAATGTTTCATTTCTGTTGCAAACTACGCTCCGTATATATATATAGGTAGTGCCTATTTCCAACCCGATATTCCAGTGAAAACTGCAGGAAATTCAAATCGGCACTAGGAAACCTACTGAGATACCAGAGTAAATGTTTCTCCTGCAAACCGTTCAATTTGTTCTACATGAACGAACGCCTCTCTACATGCATAATTCTGATAGATATCAGTGTTTGAAAACCGTCCTTCACTTAGCTTGTTGGGAACATGAAGTTTCTTATCAGTTACAAACTCTACTTCATAAATTTATGTGGAGTGCTAGAACCACCAAATCGGTTTTCAACTGAAATCTGCAGGAATTTCAACCCGGCACTTGGAAACAGACTGAGAATCCCGAGGAAAATTTTCTCCAGCAAACATTTCCAATTCTGCTTGATGAACGAAGGTCTCTCCACATGCTTATATCTGAGAGTTAGTTGTGTGAGAATGTTGTCCTTCACATATGTTGTTGGGAACACAAAGATTGTTTTCAGTTGTAAACTACAGTGCATATATATATATAGGGAAGAACAGGTTCCAACAATGATTTACACTGAAAACTGCAGGAAATTCAACACAGTACTAGGAATTAGACTGAGAAAACAGAGTAAATTTTCTCCTGCATCCACTTCCCTTTGTGGTAGATGAACGAAATACTCTCAACATGCTCAGATCTTATAAGTAACTGTGTGTGAAATCTGTCCTTCACCAAGGTTGTGGGAACAAAATGTTTCATTAGAGTTACAATATATTCTCTATATTCACAAATAGGGAGAGACTATTTCCAACCTGATATTACAGTGAAAACTGCAGGAACATCAAACCGGCAGTAGGAAACACGCTGAGAAACCAGAGTAATTGTTCCTCATGCAAACCGTTCAAATTGTTCTACATGAACGAACGCCTCTCCACATGCTAAGTTTTTGATACGTGTCAGTGTGTAAAAGCCTTACTTCCCCCAGCTTGTTGAGAATATGAAATATCTCCTCATTTGCAAATTCTAATCCATATATTTATAAGGATTGCTAGAACCACCAAATCGGTTTTCCAATGAAATCTGTAGGAATTTAAACCTGTAACTTGGAAACAGCCTGAGAATACAGAGGAAAATTTTCTCCAGCAACCCTTTCAAATTGAGATTGATGAACGAATGTCTCTCCTCATGCTCAGTTCTGATATGTAATATTGTGTGAAAGCCGTTCTTTACCTAGCTTGTTGGGAACATGTAGTATCTTTTCAGTTGCAAATTACTCTCCCTATATTTATATGGGTTGCTACAACCTCCAAAACGAATTTCCACTGAAATTGGCAGGAACTTCAACCCGGAACTAGGAAACTGTCTGAGAGTACAGAGTAAATTTTTTTCCTGTAACTACTCCCCTTTTTACTATATGAACGTAAGTCTCTACACATTCTCAGTTCTGAGAGATATATGTGTGTGAAAGCCGTCCTTCAACTATGTTGTTTGGAACATGAAGTATGTTTTCAGAAGCAAATTACACTGCATGTTAATATATGGGCAGGTTCTAGCTCCAACTCTGTTTTCCTGTAAAACGGCAGGAACATGTAAGTGGCTCTAGGAAACAGACAAAGAATCCATAGTAAAAGTTTCCCCAGCAACCCGTTCCCTTTGAGCTAGATTAACGAATCTCTCTCCCATGCTCGATTCTGATAGGCAAATGATTGTGAAAGCCACACTTCACCAAAGTTGTCGGGGACACAATGATATTTTCCAGTTGCAAAGTACACTCCATACATATATATAAGGTGTGTGTCTATTTCCAATTCGTTTTTCCAGTGAAAAATGCAAGAATCCCAAACCTGCACTAGAAAACAGACTGAGAATAAAGATTAATATTTTCTACTACAAAGCGATCACTTTGTGCTACATGAACCAAAGACTCATCACATGCTCATTTCTGAGACATATTTTTGTGTGAAAACCAACATTCACCTAGCTT
The DNA here is from genome assembly GCF_036321535.1 of Camelus dromedarius. NCBI lineage: Eukaryota > Metazoa > Chordata > Mammalia > Artiodactyla > Camelidae > Camelus > Camelus dromedarius. The sequence continues at coordinate 8,881,854 of NC_087473.1, read as the reverse complement.
GTTGGGAACACACAGTTTCTCTTCAGTAGAAAACAACATTCCTTTCAGATATAAGTGAAGGTACAAGCTCCAACTCGGTTTCAAAGTGAAAACTGCAGTAAATTCAAAGCGCACTAAGAAACAGACTGAGGAATCAGAGTAAAATTTCTTTTGCAAACTGTTCCATTTGTGCTAGATTAACGAAAGTCTCTCCCCATGCTCAGTTCTGAGATATGTGTGTTTGAAAGCAGTCCTTCGCCTAGCTTTTTGTGAACACAGACATTCTTATTAGTAACAAATTACACTCAATACCAATAAGTAGGGAGGTAGAAGTTCCAACACGGATTTCGAGTAAAAACTGCACGAATTTCAAAATGTTACTAGGAAACAGACTGAGAAACCAGAGTAAAATTTTTCCTGCAAACTGTTCTCTTTGTTCTAGATGAAGGAATGTCTCCACACATGCACATTTCTGAGGTATAAATGTTTTTGATAGCAGTCCTTCACCTAGCTTGTTGGGAAAACATTGTTTCTTTTGAGTTACAATCCACTATCCTTTCATATATGTGTGGATATACTAGCTCCCAGTAGGTTTTGCAGTGAAAACTGCAGTAATTTCATAGCGGCACTAGGAAACACACCGAGAATCAAGAGTGAAGATTTCCCCTGCAAAGCGATCACTATTGCTAGATAAACAAACGGATCCCCACATGCTCAATTTTCAGCGATAATTGTGTTTGATGGCCGTTTTTCACCTAGCTTGTTGGCAACACAAAGATTCTTTAAGGTTGAAAACTGCAATCCATATATATATACGTGTAGGTAGTAGCCCCTACACGGTTTTGTAATGAAAAATGCAGGAACTTCAAAGCAGCACTAGGAAAAAGTCTGAGAAACCAGAGTAGATGTTACTCATGCAAACCGTACACATTTTTCTACATGAAAGAATGCCTCTCCTCATGCTCAGTTCTGATACATGTCAGTGTGTGAAAGCCTTCCTTCCCCTAGCTTGTTGGGAACATGAATTTTCTTATCAGTTGCAAACTCTACTCCATATATTTACGAGGATTGCTAGAATCACCAAATCGTATTTCCACTGAAATCTGCAGGAATTTCAACCCGGCACTTGGAAACAAACTGAGAATCCAGAGAAAAAATTTCTCCAGCAAACCGTTCCAATTGTGCTTGATGAATGAATGTCTCTCCACATGCTCACATCTGAGAGTGAGGTGTGTGTGAAAGTCATCCTTCACATATGTTGTTGGGGAAAAAAAGATTGTTTTTAGCTGCAAACTACAGTGCATATATATATATATATAGGGAAGTACAGGTTCCAACAATGATTTACACTGAATACTGCAGGAAATTCAACACAGTACTAGGAATTACACTGAGAAAACAGAGTAAATTTTCTCCTGCATCCACTTCCCTTTGTGGTAGATGAACGAAATACTCTCATCATGCTCAGTTCTTATAACTAACTGGGTGTTAAAGCGGTCTTTCACCAAGGTTGTGGGAACAAAATATTTCAGTTCATTTGCAAACTACTCTGTATATATGTATATAGGGTGTTACTATTTCCAACTAGAATTTCCAGGGGAAACTGCAGTAACACCCAAGTTGCAATAGGAAACAGACAGAGAAACCAGAGTAAAATTTTTCTGCAACTTGTTCCCTTTGTTCTAGATGAAGGTATGTCTCCCCACATGCACATTTCTGAGGGATAAATGTTTTTTAAAGCAGTCCTTCACCTAGCTTGTTGGGAAAACAAATTTATTTTTGAGATACAAACTACTATACTTTAATATATTATTGGATATACTAGTTTCAATAAATTTATCCATTGAAAACTGCAGGAAGTTCAAAGTGGCACTAGGAAACAAGCTGAGAATGGAGAGGAAAGATTTCTCCTGCAAAGCGATCACTAATACTAGATAAACAAATGCAACTCCACATGCTCAGTTTTCAGCAATAAGTGTGTTTGAAGGCCGTTTTTCACCTAGCTTGTTGGCAAAACTAAGATACTTTAATTTTGTAAAATGCAAAACATTGATAAATAAGGGGAGGTACTAGAAACTACTCGGTCTTCAAATGATAACTGCAGGAAGTTCAAAGCAGCACTGTGAAACAGACTGAGAATCCAGAATAAAAGTTTATTTGCAAACCGTTCCATTTGTGCTAGATGTGCGAACATCAAACCACATGCTCACTTCTAAGATAGAATTGTGTTTGAAAGCATTCCTTCATCTAGATTTTGAGAACACAAACATTCTTATCAGTAGTAAACTACACTCCATAAATATACATAGGGATGTAGAAGTTCCAACTCGGATTTCCATTAAAAACTGCACGACATTCAAATCGGTACTAGGAAACAGACTGAGAAAGCAGAGTAATTGTTTCTCCTGCAACCCGTTCAAATTGTTCTACGTGAACGAAAACTTTTCCACATTCTAATTTCTGATTGGTATCAGTGTGTGAAAGTCTTACTTCCCCTAGATTGTTGGGAACATGAAGTTTCCTATCAGTTGCAAATTCAAATCCATATATTTATAAGGAGTGCTAGAACCACCAAATTTTTTTCACTGTAATCTGCAGGAATTTCAACCCGGCACTTGGAAACTGCCTGAGAATCCAGAGAAAAATTTTCTCAAGCAACCCGTTCCAATTGTGCTTGATGAACGAATGTCTCTCCACATGCTCAGATCTGAGAGGTAGGTGTGTGTGAAAGTCGTCCTTCAAATATGTTGTTGGGAACAGAAAGACAACTTTTAGTTGCAAACTACAGTCCATATATATATATGGGGAATTACAGTTTCCAACAAGGATTTACACAGAAAACTGCAGGAAATTCAACACATTACTAGGAATTAGACTGAGAAAACAGAGTAAATTTTCTCCTGCATTCCCTTCCATTTGTGGTAGATGAACGAAATACTCTCAACATGCTCAGATTTTATAAATAACTTGGGGTTAAAGCGGTCTTTCACCAAGGTTGTTGGACAAAATATTTAATTTCAGTTGCAAATTACTCTGTATATATGTATATAGGTTGTTAATATTTCCACTAGAATTTCCAGGGAAAAATGCAGGAACACCAACTGGCAAAAGGAAACAGACTGAGAAACCAGAGTAAAATTTTTCCTGCAATATGTTCCCTATGTTCGAATGAAGGAATGTCACCCCACATGCACATTTCTGAGGGATAAATGTCTTTGAAAGCAGTCCTTCACCTAGCTTGTTGGGAAAACAATGTTTCTTTTGAGTTACAATCAACTATTCTTTCATATATGAGTGGATATACTAGCTCCAAGTAGGTTTTCCAGTGAAAACTGCAGGAACTTCAAAGCAGCACTAGGAAAATCACTGAGAATCGAGAGTGGAGATTTCCCCTGCAAAGCGATCACTATTTCTAGATAAACATACGCATCCCCACATGATCAATTTTCAGTGATATGTGTGTTTGAAGGCCGTTTTTCACCTAGCTTGTTGGCAAGACAAAGATTCTTTAAGGTTGCAAACTGCAATCCATACTTATATACGGGTAGGTACAAGCCCCTATACGGTTTTGCAAGGAAAACTGCAGGAACTTCAAAGCAGCAGTAGGAAACAGACTGAGAATCAAGAGTAGATGTTTCTCATACAAACCGTACACATTGTTCTACATGAACGAACGCCTCTCCATATGCTCAATTCTGATACATGTCAGTGTATGAAAGCCTTACTTCCCGTAGCTTGTTGGGAACTTGAAGTTTCTTATCAGTTGCAAACCCTACTCCATATATTTATAAGAATTTCTAGAACCACCAAATCGGATTTCCAATGAAATCTGCAGAGATTTCAACCCGGCACTTGGAAACAGACTGAGAATCCAGAGGAAATTTTCTCCAGGCTCCCTTTCCAATTTTGCTTTATGAACGAATATCTCTCCTCATGCTCAGATCTGAGAGGTATCTATATGGAAAAGCCGTCCTTCACATAGGTTGCTGGGAACAGAAATTTGATTTTTAGTTGCAAACTACAGTCCATATATATATAAGGGGAATTGCAGTTTCCAACAAGGATTTACACTGAAAACTGCAGGAAATTCAACACAGTACTAGGAATTAGACTGAGAAAACAGAGTAAATTTTCTCCTCCAACCAGTTCCCTTTGTGGTAGTTGAACGAAATACTCTCAACATTCTCAGTTCTTATATGAAACTGGGTTTCAAATCTGTCCTTCACCAAGGTTGTGGGAACAAAATGTTTCATTTCTGTTGCAAATTACGCTCCGTATATATATATAGGTAGTGCCTATTTCCAACCCGATATTCCAGTGAAAACTGCAGGAAATTCAAATCGGCACTAGGAAACCTACTGAGATACCAGAGAAAATGTTTCTCCTGCAAACCGTCCAATTTGTTCTACATGAACGAATGCCTCTCCACATGCATAATTCTGATAGATATCAGTGTTTGAAAACCGTCCTTCACTAAGCTTGTTGGGAACATGAATTTTCTTATCAGTTACAAACTCTACTCCATATATTTATATGGAGTGATAGAACCACCAAATCGGTTTTCAACTGAAATCTGCAGGAATATCAACCCAGCACTTGGAAACAGACTGAGAATCCCGAGGAAAATTTTCTCCAGCAAACATTTCCAATTGTGCTTGATGAACGAATGTCTATCCACATGCTAATATCTGAGAGTTAGTTGTGTGAGAATGTTGTCCTTCACATATGTTGTTGGGAACACCAAGATTGTTTTTAGTTGTAAATTACAGTGCATTTATATATATAGAGAAGTACAGGTTCCAACAATGATTTACACTGAAAACTGCAGGAAATTCAACACAGTACTAGGAATTAGACTGAGAAAACAGAGTAAATTTTCTCCTACATCCACTTCCCTTTTTGCTATATGAACGAAATACTCTCAACATTCTCAGTTCTTATAAGTAACTGAGTGTGAAATCTGTCCTTCACCAAGATTCTGGGAACAAATTGTTTCTTTTCAGTTGAAATCTACGCTCTATATATGTATATAGGTTGTGACTATTTCCAACTCGATTTTCCAGTGAAAACTGCAGGAACATCCAACTGGCATTAGGAAACAGTATGAGTAACCAGAGTAAAATTTTCCTGCAACATGTTCCCTTTGTTCTAGATGAAGGAATGTCTCCCCACATGCACATTTCTGAGGGATAAATGTCTTTGAAAGCAGTCCTTCACTTAGCTTGCTGGGTAAACAATGTTTCTTTTGAGTTACAATCTACTATCCTTTCATATATGAGTGGATATACAAAATCCAGCTATGTTTTCCGGTGAAAACTGCAGGAAATTCAAAACCACACTAGGAAAATCACTGAGAATCTAGAATAAAGATTTCCCCTGCAAAGCGATCACTATAGCTAGATAAAAGATCTCATCTCCAAATGATCAATTTTCAGCAATAAGTGTGTTTGAAGGCCGTGTTTCACATAGCTTGTTGGCAACACAAAAATTCTTTAAGTTTGCAAACTTCAATCCATACATATATATGGGTAAGTACTATACCCTACACGGTTTTGCACTGTAAACTGCAGGATCTTCAAAGCAGCACTAGGAAACAAACTGAGAATCCAGAATAAAGTTTCTCTTGCTAACCGTTCTATTTGTGCTAGATGAGCGAACGTTTCTCCACATGCTCAGTACTAAAATATAAGTGTGCTTGAAAGAAGCAATTCACCTAGCTATTTGGGAACACAAACATTCTTATCAGTAGCAAACTACACTCCATACATATATATAGGGAGGTAGAATTTCCAACACGGGTTTTCTGTATGAACTGCAAAAATTTCATATCAGCAGAAGGAAACATTAAGAGGAACCAGAGTAAAGGTTTCTCCTGCAAACAGTTCACTTTTTCCTACATGAAAGAATGTCTCTCCACATGCTCAGTTCTGATAGGCAATATTGTGTGAAAGCCTTACTTCCCTTTGCTTGTTGGGAACATGAAGTTTCCTATCAGTTGCAAAATCTTCTGCATTCATTTATATGTAGTGCTAGAAAAACCAAATCATTTTTTCACTGTAATCTGCAGGAATTTCTACCCGGCACTTGGAAGCAGACTGAGAATCCAGAGAAAAATTTTCTCCAGCAACCCGTTCCATTTGTGCTTGATGAACGAATATTTCTCAACATGCTCAGCTCTGAGAGGTAGGTGTGTGTGAAAGTCGTCCTTCAAATTTGTTGTTCAGAACAGAAAGATAATATTTAGTTGCAAACAACAGTCCATATATATATATAGGGAATTAAATTTTCCAACAATGATTTACTCTGAAAACTGCAGGAAATTCAACACATTACTAGGAATTAGACTGAGAAAACAGAGTAAATTTTCTCCTGCATCCACTTCCCTTTGTGGTAGATGAACGAAATACTCTTAACATGCTCAGTTTTTATAAATAACTTGGTGTTAAATCGGTCTTTCACCAAGGTTGTTGGAACAAAATATTTCATTTCAGTTGCAAACTTCATTGTATAGATGTATATAGGTTGTTAAAATTTCCTCTAGAATTTCCAGGGAAAACTTCAGGAACACCAACTGGAAATAGGAAACAGATTGAGAAACCAGAGTAAAATTTTTCCTGCAATATGTTCCCTTTGTTCGAATGAAGGAATGTCACCCCACATGCACATTTCTGAGGGATAAATGTCTTTGAAAGCAGTCCTTCACCTAGCTTGTTGGGAAAACTATGTTTCTTTTGAGTTACAATCTACTATCCTTTCATATATAAGTGGATATACTAGCTCCAAGTAGGTTTTCCAGTGAAAACTGCAGGAACTTCAAAGCAGCACTAGGAAAATCACTGAGAATCGAGAGTGGAGATTTCTCCTGCAAAGCGATCACTATTTCTAGATAAACATACGCATCCCCACATGATCAATTTTCAGTGATATGTGTGTTTGAAGGCCGTTTTTCACCTAGCTTGTTGGCAAGACAAAGATTCTTTAAGGTTGCAAACTGCAATCCATACATATATATGGGTAGGTTCCATTCCCTACACGGTTTTGCAAAAAAAACTGCAGTAACTTCAAAGCAGCAGTAGGAAACAGACTGAGAATCAAGAGTAGATGTTTCTCATACAAACCGTACACATTGTTCTACATGAACGAACGCCTCTCCATATGCTCAATATTGATACATGTCAGTGTATGAAAGCCTTACTTCCCGTAGCTTGTTGGGAACTTGAAGTTTCTTATCAGTTGCAAACCCTACTCCATATATTTATAAGAATTTCTAGAACCACCAAATCGGATTTCCAATGAAATCTGCAGAGATTTCAACCCGGCACTTGGAAACAGACTGAGAATCCAGAGGAAATTTTCCCCAGCCTCCCTTTCCAATTTTGCTTTATGAACGAATATCTCTCCTCATGCTCAGTTCTGAGAGGTATCTATATGGAAAAGCCGTCCTTCACATAGGTTACTGGGAACAGAAATTTGATTTTTAGTTGCAAACTACAGTCCATATATATATAAGGGGAATTGCAGTTTCCAACAAGGATTTACACTGAAAACTGCAGGAAATTCAACACAGTACTAGGAATTAGACTGAGAAAACAGAGTAAATTTTCTCCTCCAACCAGTTCCCTTTGTGGTAGTTGAACGAAATACTCTCAACATTCTCAGTTCTTATATGAAACTGGGTTTCAAATCTGTCCTTCACCAAGGTTGTGGGAACAAAATGTTTCATTTCTGTTGCAAACTACGCTCCGTATATATATATAGGTAGTCCCTATTTCCAACCCGATTTTCCAGTGAAAACTGTAGGAAATTCAAATCGGCACTAGGAAACCGACTGAGATACCAGAGTAAATGTTTCTCCTGCAAACCGTTCAATTTGTTCTACATGAACGAATGCCTCTCCACATGCATAATTCTGATAGATATCAGTGTTTGAAAACCGTCCTTCACTTAGCTTGTTGGGAACATGAATTTTCTTATCAGTTACAAACTCTACTCCATATATTTATATGGAGTGCTAGAACCACCAAATCGGTTTTCAACTGAAATCTGCAGGAATTTCAACCCGGCACTTGGAAACAGATTGAGAATCCCGAGGAAAATTTTCTCCAGCAAACATTTCCATTTGTGCTTGATGAACAAATGTCTATTCACATGCTTATATCTGAGAGTTAGTTGTGTGAGAATGTTGTCCTTCACATATGTTGTTGGGAACACCAAGATTGTTTTTAGTTGTAAATTACAGTGCATTTATATATATAGAGAAGTACAGGTTCCAACAATGATTTACACTGAAAACTGCAGGAAATTCAACACACTACTAGGAATAAGACTGAGAAAACAGAGTAAATTTTCTCCTGCATCCACTTCCTTTTTTTCTATATGATCGAAATACTCTCAACATTCTCAGTTCTTATAAGAAACTGAGTGTGAAATCTGTCCTTCACCAAGATTCTGGGAACAAATTGTTTCTTTTCAGTTGAAATCTATGCTCTATATATATGTATATAGGTTGTGACTATTTCCAACTCGATTTTCCAGTGAAAACTGCATGAATATCCAACTGGCATTAGGAAACTCTCTGATTATCCAGAGTAAAATTTTCCTGCAACATGTTCCCTTTGTTCTAGATGAAGGAATGTCTCCCCACATGCACATTTCTGAGGGATAAATGTCTTTGAAAGCAGTCCTTCACTTAGCTTGCTGGGTAAACAATGTTTCTTTTGAGGTACAATCTACTATCCTTTCATATATGAGTGGATATACCAAATCCAGCTATGTTTTCCGGTGAAAACTGCAGGAAATTCAAAACCACACTAGGAAAAACACTGAGAATCTAGAATAAAGATTTCCCCTGCAAAGCGATCACTATAGCTAGATAAAAGATCTCATCTCCAAATGATCAATTTTCAGCAATAAGTGTGTTTGAAGGCCGTGTTTCACATAGCTTGTTAGCAACACAAAGATTCTTTAAGTTTGCAAACTTCAATCCATACATATATATGGGTAAGTACTATACCCTACACGGTTTTGCACTGTAAACTGCAGGATCTTCAAAGCAGCACTAGGAAACAAACTGAGAATCCAGAATAAAGTTTCTCTTGCTAACCGTTCTATTTGTGCTAGATGAGCGAAACCCTCTCCACATGCTCAGTTCTAAAATATAAGTGTGCTTGAAGGAAGCCCTTCACCTAGCTATTTGGGAACACAAACATTCTTATCAGTAGCAAACTACACTCCATATATTTATATTAGTTGTTTTAAGAACCAAGTCGAATTTTTTGTAAGAACTGCAGGAATTTCAAATCGGCAGAAGGAACCATTCAGAGGAACCAGAGTGAAGGTTTCTCCTGCAAACAGTTCACTTTTTCCTACATAAAAGTATGTGTCTCCACATGCTCAGTTCTGATAGGTAATATAGTGTGAAAGCCTTACTTCCCATTGCTTGTTGGGAACATGCATTTTCCTATCAGTTGCAAACTCTACTTCATACATTTATATGTAGTGCTAGAAAAACCAAATCATTTTTTCACTGTAATCTGCAGGAATTTCAACCCGGCACTTGGAAGCAGACTGAGAATCCAGAGAAAAATTTTCTCCAGCAACCCGTTCCATTTGTCCTTGATGAACGAATATCTCTCAACATGCTCAGCTCTGAGAGGTATGTGTGTGTGAAAGTCGTCCTTCACATATATTTTTGGGTACTCAAAAATTGTTTTCAGTTGCAAACTACAGTGCATATATATATAGGGAAGTACAGGTTCCAACACGGTTTTACAGTGAAATCTGCAGGAAGTTTACACAGTAGTAAGAATTAGACTGAGAAAACAGAGTAAAATTTCTCTTGCAACCACTTCCCTTTGTGGTAGATTAAGAAAATACACTCAAAATTCTCTGTTCTTATAAGTAACTGGGTTTTAAATCTTTCCCTCACCAAGGTTGTTGGAACAAAATGATTCATTTCAGTTCCAATCTACTCTCCATATATTTAAAAAAAGTGACTATTTCCAAACTAATATTCCAGTGAAAACAGCAGGAATATCAAACCGGCAGTAGGAAACACACTGAGAAACCAGAGTAAATGTTTCTCATGCAAAATTTTCAAATTTTTTTACATGAATGATCGCATCTCCACATGCTCAGTTCTGATACATGTCAGTGTGTGAAAGTCTTACTTCCCCTAGATTGTTGGGAACATGAATTTTCTTATCAGTTGCAAAATCTACTCCATAGATTTATAAGGATTGCTAGGACAAGCAAATTGTTATTCCACTGAAATCTGCAGGAATTTCCACCAGGCACTTGGAAAGAGCCTGAGAATCCAGAGGAAAATTTCCTCCAGCAACCCTTTCCAATTGTGTTGATGAACGAATGTCTTTCTTCATGCTCAGATCTGAGAGGTAGCTGTATGTGAAAGCCGTCCTTAACATAGGTTGTTGGGAACACAAAGTTTATTTTTAGTTGCAAACTACAGTCCAAATATATATATGGGGAATTGCATTTTCCAACACGTATTTACACTGAAAAGTGCAGGAAATTCAACAAATTACTTGGAATTAGAATGAGAAAACACAGTAAATTTTCTCCTGCAACCACTTCCCTTTGTGGTAAATGAATGAAATACTCTCAACATGCTTAGTGGTTATAAGTAACTGAGTGTGAAATATGTCCTTCACCAAGGTTGTGGGAAAAAAATTGTTTCTTTTCAGTTGCACACTACACTCTATATATGTATATAGGGTGTGACTATTTCCAACTCGATTTTCCAGTGAAAACTGCAGGAACATCCAAATGGCAACAGGAAACAGACTGAGTAACCAGAGTAAAATTTTTCCTGCATCATATTCCCTTTGTTCTAGGTGAAGGAATGTCCCCACATGCACATTTCTGAGCGATAAATGTCTTTGAAAACAGTCCTTCACATAGCTTGTTGGGTAAACCATGTTTCTTTTGAGTTACAATCTACTATCCTTTAATATATGAGTGGATATATCAAATCCAGCTAGGTTTTCCAGTGAAAACTGCAGGAACTTCAAAGCCTCACTAGGAAATTCACTGAGAAGGGAGAATGTAGATTTCCCCTGCAAAGCAATCACTATAGCTAGATAAACGGACTCATCTCCACATGATAAGTTTTCAGTTATAATTGTGTTTGAAGGCCGTGTTTCACTTAGCTTCTTGGCAACACAAAGATTCTTTAATGTTGCAAACTCCAATCCATACATATATATGGGTAGGTACTATACCCTACACGGTTTTGCACTGTAAACTGCAGGAACTTCAAATCAGCACTATGAAACAAACTGAGAATCCAGAATAAAGTTTCTCTTGCAAACCGTTCTATTTGGGCTAGATGAGCAAACGTCTCTCCACATGCTCAGTTCTAAAATATAAGTATTCTTGAAAGCAGCACTTCACCTAGTTTTTTGGGAACACAAACATACTTATCAGTAGCAAACGACTCCATACATATATATAGGGCTTTAGAAGTTCCATATCATATCTTCTGTAAGAACTGCAGGAATTTCAGATTGGCAGATTGAATCAGTCAGAAAACCACTGTAATTGTTTCTCCTGCAAACACTTCACTTTGTCCAAGATGAACGAATATCTCTCCACATGCTCAGTTCTGATAGGTAATATTGTGTGAAAGCCTTTCTTGACCTATCTTGTTGGGAACATGTAGTTTCTTTTCAGTTGCAAATTACTCTCCCTATATTTATATGGTTTGCTACAACATCCAAAATGGTTTTCCAATGAAATCTGCAGGAAATTCAACACGGCACTAGGAAACTGTCTGAGAATACAGAGTAAATGTCTTTCCTGTATCTACTTCCCATTTTACTATATGAATGTACGTCTCTACACATTCTCAGTTCTGAGATGTAAATGTGTGTGAAAGCCGTCCATCAACTTTGTTGTTTGGAACATGAAGTATGTTTTCAGAAGCAAAATACACTGCATGTTTTTATATGGGCAGGTTCTATCTCCAACTCTGTTTTCCTTGAAAACGGCAGGAACATATAAGTGGCTCTAGGAAACAGACAAAGAATCCATAGTAAAAGTTTCCCCAGCAACCCGTTCCCTTTGTGCTAGATTAATGAATCTCTCTCCCATGCTCGATGCTGATAGGCAATTGTTTGTGAAAGCCACACTTCACCAAATTTGTAGGGAAAAAAATTTTTCTTTCCAGTTGCAAAGTAAATTCCATATATATATATAAGGGGTGTGTCTATTATCAACTCGGTATTCCAGTGAAAATTGCAAGAATTTCAAACTGCACTAGAAAACAAACTGAGAATGAAGAGTAAAAGTTTCTCCTGCAATGCGATCGCTTTGTGCTAGATGAACCAACGACTCTCCACATGCTCATTTCTGAGAGATATGTTTGTGTGAAAACCAAATTTCACCTAGCTTGTTGGGAACACACGGTTTCTCTTCAGTTGATAACAACATTCCTTACATATATAAGTGAATGTGCAAGCTCCAACTCGGTTTCCCAATGAAAAATGCAGTAAATTCAAAGCGCACTAAGAAACAGACTTAGAAACCAGAGTAAAAGTTTCTTTGGCAAACCGTTCCATTTGGGCTAGATTAATGAAAGTCTCTCCCCATGCTCAGTTCTGAGACATAAGTGTGTTTGAAAGCAGTCCTTCACTAGATTTTTGTGAACACAAAGTATCTTCTTAGTAGAAAAGTACAGTCCAAAAAAATATATAGGGAGGTAGAATTTCCAACACGTATTTCCAGTAAAAACTGCAGGAATTTCAAATTGGCACTAGAAAAATGACTGAGAAACCAGAGTAAATGCTTCTCATGCAAACCATTCACATTGATCTACATGAACGAAAGCCTCTCCACATCCTCAGTTCTGATACGTGTCAGTGTGTGAAAGCTTTCCTTCCCCTAGCTTCTTGGGAGCATGAAGTTACTAATCAGTTGCAAACTCTATTCCATTTATTTAGAAGGATTTCTAGAACCACCAAATCGTATTTCCAATGAAATCTGCAGGAATTTCAACCAGGCACTAGGAAACAGCCTGAGAATCCAGAGGAAAATTTCCTGCAGAAACCCTTTCCAAATTTGCTTGATGAACGAATGTCTCTCCTCATGCTCAGATCTGAGAGGTAGATGTATGTTAAAGCCGTCCTTTATTTAGTTTGTTGGGAAAACAAATTTGGTTTTTAGATGCAAACTAGAGTCAATATATATATATGTTGAATTACAGATTCCAACAAGGGTTTACATTGAATACTGCAGGAAATTCACCCCAATACTATGAATTAGACTGAGAAAACAGTAAATTTTCTCCTGCCACCAGTTCCCTTTGTGGTAGATGAACGAAATACTCTCAACATGCCCAGTTCTTATAAATAACTGAGTGTGAATTCTGTCCTTCACCAAGATTGTGGGAACAAATTGTTTCTTTTCAGATGCAAACAACACTCTATATATGTATATAGGGTGTGACTATTTCCAACTCGATTTTCCAGTGAAAACTGTTGGAACATCCATCTGGCAATAGGAAACAGACTGAGTAACCAGAGTAAAATTTTTCCTGCAACTTGTTCCCTTTGTTCTAGATGAAGGAATGTCTCCACACATGCACATTGCTGAGGTATAAATGTCTTTGAAAGCTGTACTTCACATATCTTGCTGGGTAAAACATGTTTCTTTTGAGTTAAATTCTAGTATCCTTTCATTATATGAGTTGATATACCAAATCCAGGCAGGATTTCCAGTGAAAACTGAAGGAAATTCAAAGCCACACTAGGAAAATCACTGAGAATCGAGTATGAAGATTTCCCCTGCAAAGCGATCACTAGAGCTAAATTAACGAACTCATCTCCACATGATCAGGTTTCAGCGATAAGTGTGTTGAATGCCGTGTTTCACTTAGCTTGTTGGCAACACAAAGATTCTTTAAGGTTGCAAACTTCAATCCATATATATATATGGGTAGGTACTATCCCCTAAACGGTTTTGCACTGTAAACTGCAGGAACTTCAAAGCAGCACTAGGAAACAAACTGAGAATCCATAATAAAGTTTCTCTTGCAAACCGTTCTATTTGTGCTAGATGAGTGAACGTCTCTCCACATGCTCAGTTCTAAAATATAAGTGTGCTTGAAAGCAGCCATTCACCTAGCTTTTTGGGAACACAAACATTCTTATCAGTAGCAAACTTCACTCCATACATATATATAGGGAGGTAGAAGTTCCAACTCGTTTTTTCTGTAAGAACTGAAGGAATTTCAGATCGGCAGATGGAATCATTCTGAGAAACCAGAGTAAAATTTTCTCCTGCAAACTGTTCATTTTTTCCTAGATGAATGAATGTCTCTCCACATGTTCAGATCTGATAGGTATTATTGTTTGAAAGCCTTACTTCCCCTAGCTTATTGGGAGCATGTAGTTTCTTATCAGTTGCATACTCTACTCCATTAATTTATAAGATTTTCTAGAACCACCAAATCGTATTTCCAATGAAATCTGGTGGAATTACAACACGGCACTAGGAAACAGCCTGAGAAACCAGAGGAAAATTTCCTCCAGCAACCCTTTCAATATTTGCTTGATGAAAGAATGTTTCTCCTCATGCTCATTTATGAGAGGTACATGTATGTGAAAGCCTTCTTTCACATAAGTTGTTGGGAACACTAAGTTGGTTTTCAATTGTGGACTGCAGTCCATATATCTATACGGGGAATTGCATTTTCCAAAAATGATTTACACTGAAATGTGCAGGAAATTCAACACATTACTACAAAATACACTGAGAAAACAGAGTAAATTTTCTCCTGCAACCAATTCCCTTTGTTGTATATAAACGAAATACTCTCAAAATTCTAAGTTCTTATAAGTAACTGAGTGTGAAATCTGTACTTCACTAAGGTTGTGGGAACAAATTGTTTCTTTTCACTTGCAATATACACTCTATATATATTTATAGGTTGTGAATATTTCCAAATGGATTTTCCAGTGAAAACTGCAGGAACATCCAACTAGCAATAGGAAACTGAGTAACCAGAGTAAAATTTTTCCTGCAAAATATTCCCTTTGTTCTAGATGAAGGAATGTCTCCCCACATGCATATTTCTGAGGGATAAATGTCTTTGAAAGCAGTCCTTCACCTAGCTTGTTGGGTAAACAATGTTTCTTTTGAGTTACAATCTACTATCCATTCATATATGAATCGATATGCCAAATCCATCTAGGTTTCCAGTGAAAACTGCAGGAACTTCAAAGCCTCACTAGGAAAATCACTGAGAATCGAGAATGAAGATTTCCCTTCAAAGCGATCACAATAGCTAAATAAAGGAACTCATCTCTACATGATCAGTTTTCAGCGATAAGTGTGTTGAAGGCAGTGTTTCACATAGCTTTTTGGCAACACAAAGATTCTTTAAGGTTGTAAGCTTCAATCCATACATATATATGTGTAGGTACAATCCCCTACACGGTTTTGCACTGTAAACTGCAGGAACTTCAAAGCAGCACTAGGAAACAAACTGAGAATCCATAATAAAGTTTCTCTTGCAAACCATTCTTTTTGTGCTAAATGAGCAAATGTCTCTCCACATGCTCAGTTCTAAAATATAAGTGTGCTTGAAAGCAGCCCTTCACCTAGCTTTTTGGGAACACAAACATTCTTATCAGTAGCAAACTTCACTCCATACATATATATAGGGAGGTAGAATTTCCAACTCGTTTTTTCTGTAAGAACTGCAGGAATTTCAGATCGGCAGATGGAATCTTTCAGAGAAACCAGAGTAAAGTTTTCTCTTGCAAACTGTTCATTTTTTCCTAGATGAATGAATGTCTCTCCACATGTTCAGATCTGATAGGTATTGTTTGAAAGCCTTACTTCCCCTAGCTTATTGGGAGCATGTAGTTTCTTATCAGTTGCATACTCTACTCCATTAATTTATAAGAATTGCTAGAACCACCAAATCGTATTTCCAATGAAATCTGGTGGAATTACAACACGGCACTAGGAAACAGCCTGAGAATCCAGAGGAAAATTTCCACCAGCAACCCTTTCCATATTTGCTTGATGAAAGAATGTTTCTCCTCATGCTCATTTATGAGAGGTACATGTATGTGAAAGCCTTCTTTCACATAAGTTGTTGGGAACACTAAGTTGGTTTTCAATTGTGGACTGCAGTCCATATATCTATACGGGGAATTGCATTTTCCAAAAATGATTTACACTGAAATGTGCAGGAAATTCAACACATTACTACAAAATACACTGAGAAAACAGAGTAAATTTTCTCCTGCAACCAATTCCCTTTGTTGTATATAAACGAAATTCTCTCAAAATTCTCAGGTCTTATAAGTAACTGAGTGTGAAATCTGTCCTTCACCAAGGTTGTGGGAACAAATTGTTTCTTTTCAGTTGCAATATACACTCTATATATATTTATAGGTTGTGAATATTTCCAAATGGATTTTCCAGTGAAAACTGCAGGAACATCCAACTAGCAATAGGAAACTGAGTAACCAGAGTAAAATTTTTCCTGCAAAATATTCCCTTTGTTGCAGATGAAGGAATGTCTCCCCACATGCATATTTCTGAGGGATAAATGTCTTTGAAAGCAGTCCTTCACCTAGCTTGTTGGGTAAACAATGTTTCTTTTGAGTTACAATCTACTATCCATTCATATATGAATCGATATGCCAAATCCATCTAGGTTTCCAGTGAAAACTGCAGGAACTTCAAAGCCTCACTAGGAAAATCACTGAGAATCGAGAATGAAGATTTCCCCTGCAAAGCGATCACTTTAGCTAGATAAACGATCTCATCTCCACATGATCAGTTTTCAGCGATAAGTGTGTTTGAAGGCCGTGTTTCAATTAGCTTGTAGGCAACACAATGATTCTTTAAGGTTGCAAACTTTAATCCATACATATATATGGGTAGATACTACCCCCTACACGGTTTTGCACTGTAAACTGCAGGAACTTCAAAGCAGCACTAGGAAACAAACTGAGAATCCAGAATAAAGTTTCTCTTGCAAACCATTCTTTTTGTGCTAAATGAGCAAAAGTCTCTCCACATGCTCAGTTCTAAATTATAAATGTGCTTGAAAGAAACCCTTCACCTAGCTTTTTGGGAACACAAGCTTTCTTATCAGTAGCAAACTACACTCCATACGTATATATAGGTAGGTAGAAGTACCAACTCGTCTTTTCTGTAAGTACTGCAGGAATTTCAGATCGGCAGAAGGAATCATTCAGAGGAACCAGAGTAAAGGTTTCTACTGCAAACCATTCACTATTTCTTACATGAAAGAATGTCTCTCCACATGCTCAGTTCTGATAGATAATATAGTGTGAACGCCTTTCTTCCCATTTCTTGTTGGGTACATGAAGTTTCCTATCAGTTGCAAACTCTACTGCATACCTGTATATGTAGTACTAGAAAAACCAAATCATTTTTTCACTGTAATCTGCAGGAATTTCAACCCGGCACTTGAAAGCAGACTGAGAATCCAGAGAAAAATTTTCTCCAGCAACCCGTTCAAATTGTGCTTGATGAACGAATATCTCTCCACATTCTCAGCTCTGAGAGGTAGTTGTTTGTGTAAATCATCCTTCACATATGTTGTTATGAACTCAAAGATTGTTTTTAGTTGCTAATGACAGTGCATATATATATATAGGGAAATACAGGTTCCAACACGGATTTACAGTGAATTCTGCAGGAAATTTAAACAGTAGTAGGAATTAGACTGCGAAAACAGAGTAAATATTCTCTTGCAACCACTTCCCTTTATGGTAGATGAAGAAAATACACTCAAAATTCTCTGTTCTTATAAGTAACTGGGTTTTAAATCTTTCCCTCACCAAGGTTGTTGGAACAAAATGATTCATTTCAGTTGCAATCTACTCTCCATACATATAAAAAAGAGTGACTATTTCCAAACCAATATTCCAGTGAAAACTGCAGGAATATCAAACCGGCAGTAGGAAACACACTGAGAAACCAGAGTAAATGTTTCTCATGCAAAATTTTCACATTGTTCTACATGAACGAACGCATCTCCACATGATCAATTCTGATACGTGTCAGTGTGTGAAAGTCTTACTTCCCCTAGATTGTTGGGAACATGAATTTTCTTATCAGTTGCAAAACCTACCCCATAGATTTATAAGGATTTCTAGGACTAGCAAATTGTTATTCCAATGAAATCTGCAGGTATTTCCACCCGGCACTTTGAAAGAGCCTGAGAATCCAGAGGAAAATTTCCTCCAGCAACCCTTTCCAATTTTGTTGATGAACGAATGTCTTTCTTCATGCTCAGATCTGAGAGGTAGCTTTATGTGAAAGCCGTCCTTCACATGGGTTTTTGGGAAAAAATTTTATTTTTAGTTGCAAACTACAGTCCATATATATATGGGGAATTGCATTTTCCCACACGGATTTACACTGAAAAGTGCAGGAAATTCAACACATTACTAAGAATTACACTGAGAAAACAGAGTAAATTTTCTCCAGCAACCACTTCGCTTTGTGGTATATGAACAAAATACTCTCAACATGATCAGTTCTTATAAGTAACTGAGTGTGAAATCTGTCCTTCAACAAGGTTGTGGGAACAAATTGTTTCTTTTCAGTTGCAAACTACACTCTATATATGTATATAGGGTGTGACTATTTCCAACTCGATTTTCCAGTGAAAACTGCAGGAACATGCAACTGGCAATAGGAATCAGACTGAGTTACCAGAGTAATATTTTTCCTGCAACATTTTCCCTTTGTTCTAGATGAAGTAATGTCTCCCCACATGCACATTTCTGTTGGATAAATGTCTTTCAAAGCAGTCCTTCACCTAGCTTGTTGGGTAAACAATGTTTCTTTTGAGTTACAATCTACTATCCTTTCTTATATGAGTGGATATACGAAATTCAGCTGGGTTTTTCAGTGAAATCTGCAGGAATTTCAAAGCCACACTAGAAAATTCACTGAGAATCAAGAATGAAGATTTCCCCTGCAAAGCAATCACTTTAGCTTTATAAACAAACTCATCTCCACATGATCAGTTTTCAGCGATAAGTGTGTTTGAAGGCCGTGTTTTACTTAGCTTCTTGGCAACACAAAGATTCTTTAAGGTTGCAAACTGCAATCCATACATGAATATGGATAGGTAATATCCCCTACATGATTTTGCACTGTAAATTGCAGGAACTTATAAGTAGCACTAGGAAACAAACTGAGAATCCAGAATAAAGTTTCTCTTGCAAACCTTTGTATTTGTGCTAGATGAGCGAACGTCTCTCCACATGCTCAGTTCTAAATTATAATTGTGCTTGAAAGAAGCACTTCACCTAGCTTTTTGGGAACACAAACATTCTTATCATTAGCAAATTACACTCCATACATTTACATAGGGCGGTAGAATTTCCAACTCGGATTTTCTGTAAGATCTGCAGGAATTTCAAATCGGCAGAAGGAATCATTCAGAGGAATCACTGTAATGGTTCCTCCTGCACACATTTCACTATTTCCTACATGAAAGAATGTCTCTCCACATGCTCAGTTCTCATAGGTAGTATTGTGTGAACGCCTTACTTCCCCTAGCTTGTTGGGAGCATGAAGTTTCTTATCAGTTGCAAACTCTACTGCATATATTTATAAGGATTCCTAGAACCACCAAATCGTATTTCCAATGAAATGTGTAGGAATTTCAACCAGTCACTAGGAAACAGCCTGAGAATCAGAGGAAAATTTCCTCCAGCAACCCTTTCCAAATTTGCTGGATGAACGAATGTCTTTCCTCATGCTCAGATATGAGAGGTAGCTGTATGTGAAAGCCTCCTTTCACATAGGTTGTTGGGAACACAAAGTTGGTTTTTAGTTGCAAATTACAGTCTTTATAACTATATGGGAAATTACATGTTACAACACGTATTTACACTGCAAACTGCAGGAAATTCAACACATTACGAGGAATTAAACTGAGAAAACACAATTAATTTTCTGCTGCACCCACTTCCCTTTATGGTATATGAACGAAATACTTTCAACATGCTCAGTGCTTATAAAAAACTGAGTGTGAATTTTGTTCTTCACCAAGATTGTGGGAACATATTGTTTATTTCAGTTGAAAAGTACACTCTATATATGTATATATGGTGTGACTGTTTCGAACTCGATTTTCCAGTGAAAACTGCAGGAACATGCAACTGGCAATAGGAATCAGACTGAGTAACCAGAGTAAAATTATGCCTGCAACCTGTTCCCTTTGTTCTAGATGAAGGAATGTCTCCCCACATGCACATTTCTGAGGGATAAATGTCTTTGAAAGCAGTCCTTCACCTAGCTTGTTGGGTAAACAATGTTTCTTTTGAGTTACAATTAACTATCCTTTCATATATGAGTGGATATACCAAATCCAGCTAGGTTTTCCAGTGAAAACTGCAGGAAATTCAAAGCCACACTAGGAAAATCACTGAGAATCGAGTATTAAGATTTCCCATGCAAAGCGATCACTATAGCTAGATAAACGAACTCATCTCCACATCCTCAGTTTTCAGTAATAAGGTTGTTTGAAGGCCGTGTTTCAACTTGCTTTTTGGAAACACAAAGTTTCTTTAAGGTTGCATTCTGCAATTCATACATGTATATGGGTAGGTACTATACCCTACACCGTTTTGCACTGTAAACTGCAGGCACTTCAAAGCTGCACTAGGAAACAGACTGCAAATCCAAAATAAAGTTTCTCTTGCAAACCGTTCTATTTGTGCTAGATGAGCTAACGTCTCTCCACATGGTCAGTTCTAAAATATAAGTGTGCTTGAAAGCAGACCTTCACTTAGCATTTTGGGAACACAAACATTCTTATCTGTAACAAACTGCAATCCATAAATATATATAGGGCAGTAGAAGTTCCAACTCGTTTTTTCTGTAAGAACTGCAGGAATTTCAGATCGTCAGATGGAATCGGTCAGAGAAACCAGAGTAAATGTTTCTCCTGCAAACACTTCACTTTGTCCTAGATGAACGAATGTCTCTCCACATGCTCAGTTCTGATAGGTAATATTGTGTGAAAGCCGTTCTTCACCTACCTTGTTGGGAACATGTAGTTTCTTTTCAGTTGCAAATTACTCTCCCTATATTTATATGGGTTACTACAACCTCCAAAACGATTTTCCACTGAAATCTGAAGGAAATTCAACCCGGCACTAGGAAAATGTCTGAGTATAAAGAGTAAATTTTTTTCCTGTAACTACTTCCCATTTTACTATATGAATGTACGTCTCTACACATTCTCAGTTCTGAGATGTAAATGTGTGTGAAAGCCGTCCTTCAACTATGTTGTTTGGAACATGAAGTATCTTTTCAGAAGCAAAATACACTGCATGTTTTTATATGGGCATGTACTAACTCCAACTCTGTTTTCCTGTAAAATGGCAGGAACATGTAAGTGGCTCTAGGAAACAGACAAAGGATCCATAGTAAACATTTCCCCAGTAACCCGTTCCCTTTGTGCTAGATTAACGAATCTCTCTCCCATGCTCGATTCTGATAGGCAATTGTTTGTGAAAGCCACACTTCACCAAAGTTGTCGGGAACAAAATATTTTTTTCCAGTTGCAATGTAAACTCCATAAATATATACAAGTGTTGTCTCAATTATCAACTCGGTTTTCCAGTGAAATTTGCAAGAATTTCAAAACTGCACTAGAAAACAGACTGAGAATGAAGAGTAAAATATTCTCCTGCAATGCGATCGCTTTGTGCTAGATGAACCAACGACTCTCCACATGCTCATTTCTGAGGGAAAAATTTGTGTGAAACCAAATTTCACCTAGCTTGTTGGGAACACACGGTTTCTCTTCAGTTGATAACAACATTCCTTACATATATAAGTGAATGTGCAATCTCCAACTCGATTTCCCAGTGAAAAATGCAGTAAATTCAAAGCGCACTAAGGAACAGACTGAGAAACCAGAGTAAAAGTTTCTTTTGCAAACAGTTCCATTTGGGCTAAATTTATGAATGACTCTCCCCATGCTCAGTTCTGAGATATAAGTGTGTTTGAAAGCAGCCCTTCACCTAGCTTTTTGTGAACACAAACTATCTTATTAGTAGAAAATTACAGTCCATAGAAATATATAGGGAGGTAGAAGTTCCAACACGTATTTCCAGTAAAAACTGCAGGAATTTCAAATTGGCACTAGAAAAATGACTGAGAAACCAGAGTAAATGTTTCTCATGCAAACCGTTCACATTGATCTACATGAACGAAAGCCTCTCCACATACTCAGTTCTGATACGTGTCCGTGTGTGAAAGCCTTCCTTCCCCTAGCTTGTTGGGAGCATGAAGTTTCTTATAAGTTGCAAATTCTACTCCATACTTTTATAAGGATTGCTAGAACCACCAAATCGGTTTTCAACTGAAAACCAGGAATTTAAACCTGGCAGCAAGAAACAGCCTGAGAATCCAGAAGAAATTTTTCTCCAGCAACGCTTTCCAATTATGCTTGATGAATGAATGACTCTCCTCATGCTCAGATCTGAGAGGTAGATGTTTGTTAAAGCCATTCTTTATTTAGTATGTTGGGAACACAAATTTGGTTTTTAGATGCAAACTAAAGTCCATGTATATATATGGGAAATTACAATTCCAACACGTATTTACATTGAATACTGCAGGAAATTCAACACAATACTATGATTTAGACAGAGAAAACTGAGTAAATTTTCTCCTGCAACCCGTTCCCTTTGTGGTAGAGGAACACAATACTCTCAAAATTATCAGTTCTTAAATGTAACTGGTTGTGAAACTGTACGTCAACAAGGTTGTGGGAACAAAATGTTTCTTTTCAGTTGCAAAATACACTCTATGTATGTATGTAGGTTGTGACAATTTCCAACTAGATTTTCCAGTGAAAACTGCAGGAACATCCAACTGGCAATAGGAATCAGACAGAGAGACCAGAGTAAAATTTTTCCTGCAACCTGTTCCATTTGTTCTAGATGAAGGAATGTCTCCCCACATGCACAGTTCTGAGGGTTAAATGTCTTTGAAAGCAGTCCTTCACCTAGCTTGTTGGGAAAACAATGTTTCTTTTGAAATACAAAGTACTCTCCTTTCATATATGAGTGGATATACAAGCTCCAACTAGGTTTTCCATTAAAAACTGCAGGAAATTCAAAGCGGCACTAGGAAACACTCTCATAATTGAGAGTAAAGATTTCCCATGCAAAGCGATCACTATTGCTAGATAAGCAAACGCATCTGCATATGCTCAGTTTTCAATGATATGTGTGCTTGAAGGACGTTTTTCAACTACCTTGTGGGCAACACAGAGATACTTTAAGTTTGTAAACTGCAATCAGTACATAATTATGGGTAGGTACTTGAAACTACTCGGTCTTCAACTGATAACTGCAGGAAGTTCAAAGCAGCACTAGGAAAAAGACTGAGAATCCAGAATTAAAGTTCCCTTCCAAACCGTTCCATTTGTGCTAGATGAGCGAACATCGCTCCACATGCTCAGTTCTAAGATAGAATTGTTTTTGAAAGCATTCCTTCACCTAGATTTTTGAGAACACAAACATTCTTATCAGTAGTAAAGTATATTCCATACATATACATAGGGATGTAGAAGTTCCAACTCGGTTTTCCATTAAAAAATGCACGACATTCAAATCGACAGTAGGAACCAGACTGAGTAACCAGAGTAAATGTTTCTCCTGCAACCCGTTCAATTTGTTCTACGTGAACGAACACTTTTCCACATGCTCATTTCTGATAAGTATCAGTGTGTGAAAGCCTTTCTTCCCCTAGCTTGTTGGGAACATGAAGTTTCCTATCAGTTGCAAACTCTACTCCATATAATTATATGGAGTGCTAGAACCACCAAATCGTTTTTTCACTGTAATCTGCAGGAATTTCAACCCGGCACTTAGAAGCAGACTGAGAATCCAGAGAAAAATTTTCTCCAGCAAACCGTTCCATTTGTGTTGATGAACGAATGTGTTTCTTCATGCTCAGATCTGAGAGGTAGCTGTATGTGAAAGCCATCCTTCACATAGGTTGTTGGGAACACAAAGTTTATTTTTATTTGCAAAGAGCAGTCCATATATATATGTGGGGAATTGCATTTTCCAACATGGATTTACACTGAAATATGCAGGAAATTCAACACTTTACTAGAAATTAGACTGAGAAAACACAGTAAATTTTCTCCTGCAACCACTTCCCTTTGTGGTATATGAACGAAATACTCTCAACATGCTCATTTCTTATAATTAACTGGGTGTTAAACCTGTCCTTCAACAAGGTAGTGGGAACAAAATTTTTCATTTCAGTTGCAATCTTAACTCTATATATGTATGTAGGTTATGACAATTTCCAACTCGATTTTCCAGTGAAAACTGTGGGAACATCCAAATGGCACTAGGAAACAGACTGAGAAACCAGAGTAAAATTTTTCCTGCAACCTGTTCCCTTTGTTGTAGATGAAGGAATGTCTCCCCACATGCATACTTCTGAGGGATAAATGTCTTTGAAAGCAGCCTTCACCTAGCTTGTTGGGTAAACAATGTTTCTTTTGAGTTACAATCTACTATCCTTTCATATATGAGTGGATATACCAAATCCAGGCAGGATTTCCAGTGAAAACTTCAGGAATTTCAAAGCACACTAGGAAAATCACTGAGAATCGAGAATGAAGATTTCCCCTGCAAAGTGATCACTATAGATAGATAAACGAACTCATCTCCACATGATCAGTTTTCAGCGATAAGTGTATTTGAAGGCCGTGTTTCACTTAGCTTCTTAGCAACACAAAGATTCTTTAAGGTTGCAAACTTCAATCCATACATATATATATGTAGGTACAATCCCCTACACGGTTTTGCACTGTAAACTGCAGGAACTTCAAAGCAGCACTAGGAAACAAACTGAGAATCCAGAATAAAGTTTCTCTTGCTAACCGTTCTATTTGTGCTAGATGAGCGAACGTCTCTCCACATGCTCAGTTCTAAAATATAAGTGTGCTTGAAAGAAGCACTTCACGTAGCTTTCTGGGAACACAAACATTCTTATCTGTAGCAAATTACACTCCATACATATATATAGGGAGGTAGAAGTTCCAACTCAGATTTTCTTTAAGAACTGCAGGGTATTCTGATCGGCAGAAGGAATCATTCAGAGGAAACATAGTAAAAGTTTCTCCTGCAAACAGTTCACTTTTCCTACATGAAATAATGTCTCTCCACATGCTCAGTTCTGATATGTAATATTGTGTGAAAGCCTTACTTCCCATTGCTTGTTGGGAACATGGATTTTCCTATCAGTTGCAAACTCTACTTCATACATTTATATGTAGTGCTAGAAAAACCAAATCATTTTTTCACTGTAATCTGCAGGAATTTCAACCCGGCACTTGGAAGCAGACTGAGAATCCAGAGAAAAATTTTCTCCAGCAACCCGTTCCAATTGTGCTTGATGAAAGAATGTCTCTCCACATGCTCAGCTCTGAGAAGTAGGTGTGTGTGAAAGTCATCCTTCTCATATGTTGTTTGGAACTTAAAGATTGTTTTTAGTTGCAAACTACAGTGCATATATATATAGGGAAATACAGGTTCCAACACGGATTTACAGTGAAATCTGCAGGATATTTACACAGTACTAGGAATTAAACTGAGAAAACAGAGTAAATATTCTCTTGCAACCATTTCCCTTTGTGGTAGATGAAGAAAATACACTCAAAATTCTCTGTTCTTATAAGTAACTGGGTTTGAAATCTTTCCCTCACCAAGGTTGTTGGAACAAAATGATTCAATTCAGTTGCAATCTACACTCCATATATATAAAAAAGTTTTGACTAATTCCAAACCGATATTCCAGTGAAAACTGCAGGAATATCAAACCGGCAGTAGGAAAAACACTGAGAAACCAGAGTAAATGTTTCTCTTGCAAAAGTTACACGTTTTTCTATATGAACGAAAGCATCTCCACATGCTCAGTTCTGATACGTGTCAGTGTGTGAAAGTCTTACTTCCCCTAGATTGTTGGGAACATGAATATTCTTATCAGTTGCAAAATCTACTCCATAGATTTATAAGGATTGCTACAACT
Organism: Camelus dromedarius; assembly: GCF_036321535.1. Taxonomy (NCBI): domain Eukaryota; kingdom Metazoa; phylum Chordata; class Mammalia; order Artiodactyla; family Camelidae; genus Camelus; species Camelus dromedarius. The sequence goes on along the minus strand of NC_087473.1, from coordinate 8,855,781 downwards.
AGCAAATTGGTATTGCAATGAAAACTGCAGGTATTTCAACCTGGCACATTTAAACAGCCAGAGTCCAGAGGAAAATTTTTTCAAGCAACCCTTTCCAATTGTGTTGATGAACGAATGTCTTTCTTCATGCTCAGATCTGAGAGGTAGCTGTATGTGAAAGCCGTCCTTCACATAGGTTGTTGGGAACACAAAGTTTATTTTTAGTTGCAAACTGCATTCCATATATATATATGGGAATTACAGGTTCCAACACGGATTTACACTGAAAAGTGCAGGAAATTCAACACATTACTAGGAATTAGAGAAACAGAGTAAATTTTCTCCTTCAACCACTTCCTTTGTGCTATATGAACGAAATACTCTCAACATGCTCATTTCTTATAAGTAACTGTGTGTGAAATCTGTCCTTCAACAATGTTGTGAGAACATATTGTTTCTTTTCAGTTGCAAACTACACTCTATATATGTATATATGGTGTGACTACTTCCAACTCGATTTTCCAGTGAAAAATGCAGGAACATCCAACTGGCAAGAGGAATCACACTGAGTAACCAGAGTAAAATTTTTCCTGCAACATGTTCCCTTCTAGATGAAGGAATGTCTCCTCACATGCACATTTCTGAGGGATAAATGTCTTTGAATGCAGTCCTTCACATAGCTTGTGTAAATTATTTTTCTTTTGAATTACAATCTACTATCCATTCATATATGAGTGGATATACCAAATTCAGCCAGGTTATCCAGTGAAAACTGCAGGATCTTCAAAGCCACACTAGGAAAATCACTGAGAATCGAGAATGAAGATTTCCCCTTCAAAGTGATCACTATAGCTAGATAAACGAACTCATCTCCACATGATCAGTTTTCAGCTATAAGTGTGTTTGACTGCAGTGTTTCACTTAGCTTGTTGAGAACACAAAGTTTCTTTAAGTTTGCAAACTGCAATCCATACATATATATTGTAGGTAGTATCCCCTACAAGATTTTGCACTGTAAATTGCATGAACTTTAAAGCAGTACTAGGAAACAAACTGAGAATCCAGAATAAAGTTTTTCTTGCTTACTGTTCTATTTGTGCTAGATGAGCGAACGTCTCTCCACATGCTCAGTTCTAAAATATATGTGTGCTTGAAAGCAGCCCTTCACCTAGCTTTTTGGGAACACAAACATTCTTATCAGTAGCAAACTACACTCCATACATATATATATGGCGGTAGAAGTTCCAACTCGGATTTTCTGTAAGAACTGCAGGAATTTCAGATCGGGAGAAAGAATCATACCGATAAACCAGAGTAACGATTTCCGCTGCAATCAGTTCATTTTTTCCTAGATGAACGAATGTCTCTCCACATGCTCATTTCTGATAGAAATATTGTGTGAAAGCCTAAATTCCCCAAGCTTGTTGGGATCAAGAAATTTCTTATAAGTTGAATACTCTACTCCATTTATTTATAAGGATTTCTTGAACCACCAAATCTTATTTCCAATGAAATCTGCTGGAATTTCAACCCAGCACTAGGAAAAAGCCTGAGAATTCAGAGGAAATTTTCCTCCAGCATCCCTTTCCAAATATGCTTCATGAAAGAATGTCTGTCCTCATGCTCATTTATGAGAGGTACCTGTATGTGAAAGCCTCCTTTCACATAAGTTGTTGGGAATACAAAGTTGGTTTTCAGTTGCATAGTACAGTCATTATATCTATATGGGGAATTACAGTTTTCAACACTGATTTACAGTGAAAACTGCAGGAAATTCAACACATTACTAGGAATTAAACTGAGAAAACAGAGTAAATTTTCTGCTGCAACCAATTCCCTTTGTGGTAGATGAACGAAATATTCTCAACATGCTCATTTCTTATAAGTAACTGGTTGTGAAACCTGTCCTTCACCAAGGATGTGGGAACAAAATGTTTCATTTCAATTGCAAACTTAACTCTATATATGTACGTAGGTTATGACAATTTCCAATTCGATTTTCCAGTGTAAACTGCAGGAACATCCAACTGGCAATAGGAAACAGACTGAGAAACCAGAGTAAAATTTTCCTTGCAACCTGTTCCCTTTGTTGAAGATGAAGGATGTCTCCCCACATGCACATTTCTGAAGGAAAAATGCCTTTGAATGCAGTCCTTCACCTATCTTCTTGGGTAAACAAAGTTTCTTTTGAGTTACAATCTACTATCCATTCATATATGAGTTGATATACCATATCCAGCTAGGTTATCCAGTGAAAACTGCAGGAACTTCAAAGCAACACTAGAAAAATCACTGAGAATCGAGAATGAAGATTTCCACTGCAAAGCGATCACTATAGCTAGATAAAAGAACACATCTCCACATGATCTGTTTTCAGCGATAAGTGTGTTTGAAGGCAGTGTTTCAATTAGCTTGTTGTCAACATAAAGTTTCTTTAAGGTTGCAAACTTCAATCAAAACATATATATGTGTAGGTACTATACTCTACACGGTATTGCACTGTAAACTGCAGGAAATTCAAAGCAGCAAAAGGAAACCAACTGAGAATCCAGAATAAAGTTTCTCTTGCAAACCATTCTGTTTGTGCCAGATGAGCGATTGTCTCTCCACATGCTCAGTCCTAAAATATAAGTGTGCTTGAAAGCAGCCCTTCACCTAGCATTTTGGGAACCCAAACATACTTATATGTAGCAAACTACACTCCAAACATATGTATAGGGAGGTAGAAGTTCCAACTAGGATTTCCTGTAAGAACTGCAGGAATTTACAGATTGGTAGATGGAATCAGAGAATCCAGAGAAAATGTTTCTCCTGCAAACCATTCACTTTGCCCTAGATGAACGAATGTCTCTCCACATGCTCAGTTCTGATAGGTAATATTGTGTGAAAGCCGTTCTTCACCTATCTTGTTGGGAACATGTAGTTTCTTTTCAGTTGCAAATTACTCTCCCTATATTTATATGGTTTTCTACAAGTTCCAAAACGATTTTCCACTGAAATCTTCAGGAACTTCAACCCGGCACTAGGAAACTCTCTGGGAATACAGAGTAAATTTTTTTCCTGTAACTACTTCCCATTTTACTATATGAATGTACGTCCCTACACATTCTCAGTTCTGAGACGTAAATGTGTCTGAAAGCCGTCCTTCAACTTTGTTGTTTGGAACATGAAGTATGTTTTCAGAAGCAAAATACACTGCATGTTTTTATGTGGGCAGGTTCTAACTCCAACTCTGTTTTCCTGTAAAACGGCAGGAAAATGTAAGTGGCTCTAGGAAACAGACAAAAGATCCATACTAAAAGTTTCCCCAGCAACCCGTTCCATTTGTGTTAGATTAACGAATCTCTCTCCCATGCTCGATTCTGATAGGCAATTGTTTGTGAAAGCCACACTTCACCAAAGTTGTCGGGAACAAAATATTTCTTTCCAGTTGCAAAGTAATCCCAATAAATATATACAAGGGGTGTGTCTATTTTCAAATCGGTTTTCCAGTGAAAATTGCAAGAATTTCAAATCTGCACTAGAAAACAGACTGAGAATGAAGAGTAAAAGATTCTCCTGCAAAGCGATCGCTTTGTGCTAGATGAACCAACGAGTCTCCACATGCTCATTTCTGAGAGATAAGTTTGTGTGAAAACCAAATTTCACCTACCTTGTTGGGAACACACGGTTTCTCTTCAGTTGATAACAACATTCCTTACATATATAAGTGAATTTGCAAGCTCCAACTCGGTTTCCCAGTGAAAAATGCAGTAAATTCAAAGCGCACTGAGAAACAGACTGAGAAACCAGACTAGTAGTTTCTTTTGCAAACCGTTCCATTTGGGCTAGATTAATGAAAGTCTCTCCCCATGCTCAGTTCTGAGATATAAGTGTGTTTGAAAGCAGTCCTTCACCTAGCTTTTTGTGAACACAAACTATCTTATTAGTAGAAATGTACAGTCCATATAAATATATAGAGAGGTGGAATTTCCAACACGTATTTCCAGTAAAAACTGCAGGAATTTCAAATTGGCACAAGAACAATGACTGAGAAACCAGAGTAAATGTTTCTCATGCAAAACTTTCACATTGATCTACATGAACGAAAGCCTCTCCACATGCTAATTTCTGATACGTGTCAGTGAGTGAAAGCCTTCCTTCCCCTAGCTTGTTGGGAACATGAAGTTTCTTATCAGTTGCAAACTATAATCCGTATATTTAGAAGGATTTCGAGAACCACCAAATCGTATTTCCAATGAAATATGCTGGTATTTCAAACCGGCACTAGGAAAAAGCCTGAGAATCCAGAGGAAAATTTCCTCCAGCAACTCTTTCAAAATTTGCTTAATGAACGAATGTCTCTCCTCATGCTCATAAATGAGAGGTACCTGTATGTTAAAGCCTTCTTTCACATAAGTTGTTGGGAACACAAATTTGGTTTTCATTTGCAAACAACAGTCTTTATAAATATACGGGGATTTACGGGTTCCAACACTGATTTACACTGAAAACTGCAGGAAATTCAACACATTACTAGGAATTAAACTGAAAAAACAGAGTAAATTTCTGCTGCAACCACTTCCCTTTGTTGTAGATGAACGAAATTCTCTCAACATGCTCATTTCTTGTAAGTAAATGAGTGTGAAAGCTGACCTTCTCCAAGGTTGTGGGAACAAAATGTTTCATTTCAGTTGCAAACATCTCTATATATGTATGTAGGTTATGACAATTTCCAACTCGATTTTCCAGTGAACACTTCAGGAACATCCAACTGGCATTATGAAACAGACTGAGAAACCAGAGTAAAATTTTACCTGCAACCTGTTCCCTTAGTTGTAGATGAAGGAATGTCTCCCCACATGCACATTTTTGAGGGATAAATGTCTTTGATAGCAGTCCTTCACCTAGCTTGTTGGGAAAACAGTGTTTCTTTTGAGTTACAATCTACTATCCTTTCATATATGAGTGGATATACCACATCCAGCTAAGTTTTCCAGTGAAAACTGCAGGTATTTCAAAGCCAGACTAGGAAAATGACTGAGAATCGAGAATGAAGATTTCCCCTGCAAAGCAATCACTATAGCTAGATAAACGAACTCATCACCACATGATCAGTTTTCAGCGATAAGTGTGTTTGAAGGCAGTGTTTCACCTAGCTTGTTGGCAACACACAGATTCTTTAAGGTTGCAAACTGCGATCCATACATATATATGTGTAGGTACTATCCCCTACACGGTTTTGCACTGTAAACTTCAGGAACTTCAAAATAGCACTAGGAAATAAACTGAGAATCCAGAATAAAGTTTCTCTTGCAAACCGTTCTATTTGTGCTAGATGAGCGAACGTCTCTCCACATGCTCATTTCTTAAATATAAGTGTGCTTGAAAGAATCCCTTCACCTAGCTTTTTGGGAATACAAATATTCTGAACATATAAAACTACACTCCATACTCATATATATGTCGGTTTGAGTTCCAACTCGGATTTTCTATAAGAACTTCAGGAATTTCAGATTGGCAGAAGGAATCTTTCAGAGAAAACATAATAAAGGTTTCTCCTGCAAACAGTTCAATTTTTCCTACATGAAAGAATGTCTCTCCACATGCTCAGTTCTGATAGTTAATATAGTGTGAAAGCCTTACTTCCCATTTCTTGTTGGGAACATGAATTTTCCTATCAGTTGTAAACTCTTCTGTATATATTTATTTGTAGTGCTAGAAAAACCAAATCGTATTTCCAATGAAATCTGCAGGAATTTCAACCTGGCGCTAGGAAACAGCCTGAGAATTCAGAGGAAAATTTCCTCCAGCAACCCTTTCCAAATTTGCTTGATGAACGAATGTCTCTCCTCATGCTCAGATATGAGAGGTAGCTGTATGTGAAAGCCTCCTTTCACATAGGTTTTTGGGAACACAAATTTGGTTTTTAGATGCAAACTACAGTCTTTAAATTTATATGGGTAATTACAGGTTCCAATAATTATTTACACTGAAAACTGCAGGAAATGCAACACATTACTAGGAATTAGACTTAGAAAACACAGTAAATTTTCTCCTGCAACCACTTCCCTTTGTGGTAGATGAACGAAATACTCTCAACATGCTCATTTCTTATAAGTAACTGGGTGTGAATTATGTCCTTCACCAAGGTTGTTGGAACAAATTGTTTCATTAGAGTTACAATATATTCTCCATATTCATATATAATGAGAGAATATTTCCAACCCGTTATTCCTGTGAAAACTGCAGGAACATCAAACCAGCAGAAGAAACACACTGAGAAACCAGAGTAAATGTTTCTCATGCAAACCAATCACATTGTTCTACATGAACGAATGACTCTCCACAAGCTAAGTTCTGATACATGTCAGGGTGTGAAAGCCTTACTTCCCCTAGCTTGTTGGGAATATTAAATTTCTTATCAGTTGCAAATTCTACTCCATTAATTTATAAGGATTGCTAGAACCACCAAATCGGTTTTCCACTGAAAATCAGGAATTTAAACCTGGCATTTGGAAATAGCCTGAGAATCCAGAAGAAAATTTTCTCCAGTAATCCTTTCCAATTGTGCTTGATGAACGAATGTCTCCCTCATGCTCATATCTGAGAGGTAGCTGTATGTTAAAGCCGTCTTTATATTGGTTGTTTTGAACACAAATTTGGTTTTTAGATGCAAACTATAGTCCATGTATATATATGGGGGATTACAGATTCCAACATGGATTTACATTGAATACTGCAAGAAATTCAACACATTGCTATGAATTAGACTTAGAAAACCGAGTAAATTTTCCCCTGTAACACGTTCCTTTTGTGGTTAATGAAAGTAATACTCTCATAATGCTCAGTTCTTATAAGTAACTGGGTATGAAAGCTGTCCATCACCAAGTTTGTGGGAACAAAATGTTTCATTTCAGTTACAAAATACTCTGTATATATGTATATAGGGAGTTACTATTTCCAACTAGTATTTCCAGGGAAAACTTAAGGAACACCTAACTGGCAATAGGAAACAGACTGAGAAACCAGAGTAAAATTTTTCCTGCAACCTGTTCCCTTTGTTGTAGATGAAGGAATGTCCCCCACATGCACATTTCTGAGGGATAAATGTCTTTGAAAGCATTCCTTCAACTAGCTTGTTGGGAAAACATTTTCTTTTGAGTTACATACTACTATCCTTTCATATATGAGTAGATATACTAGCTCCAAATAGGTTTTCCATTAAAAACTGCTGGAACATCAAAGTGGCACTAGGAAACACACTGAGAATCGAGAGTAAAGACTTCTCCTGCAAAGCGATCACTATTGTTAGATAAACGAACCCAACTCCACATGCTCAGATTTCAGTGATAAATGTGTTTGAAGGACGTTTTTCACCTATGTTGTTGGCAACACATAGATACTTTAAGATTGTAAACTGCAATCAATAGATATAGAAGGGTAGATACTAGAAACTACTCGGTCTTCAACTGATAATTGCTGGAAATTCAAAGCAGTGCTAGGAAAAAGTCTGAGAATCCAGAATAATAGTTACTCTTGCAAAATGTTCCATTTGTGCTAGATGAGTGATCATCTCTCCACATGCTCAGTTCTAAGTTTGAATTGTGTTTGAAAGCATTCCTTCACCTAGATTTTTGAGAACACAAACATTCTTATCAGTAGTAAACTACACTTCATACATATACATAGGGATGTAGAAGTTCCAACTTGGATTTCCATTAAAAACTGCACGACATTCAAATCGGCAGTAGGAAACAGACTGAGTAGCCAGAGTAAATGTTCCTCTTGCAAACCGTTCACATTTTTCTACGTGAATGAACACTTCTCCACATGCTCAGTTCTGATAGGTATCAGTGTATGAAAGCCTTCCTTCCTCTAGCTTGTTGGGAACATGAAGTTTCCTATCAGTTTCAAACTCTATTCCATATATTTATATGGAGTGCTAGAACCACCAAAACATTTTTTCACTGTAATCTGCAGGAATTTCAACCCGGCATTTGGAAGCAGACTGAGAATCCAGAGAAAAATTTTCTCCATCAACACGTTACAATTGTGCTTGATGCACGAATGTCTCTCCATATGCTCAGATCTGAGATGTAGGTGTGTGTGAAAGTAGTGCTTATCATATGTTGTTAAGGAATTCAAAGATTGTTTTTAGTTGTAAACTACAGTGCATATATATATAGGGATGTACAGGTTCCAACACGGATTTACACTGAAATCTGAAGGAAATTCAACACATTACTAGGAATTAGACTGAGAAGACAGAGTAAATTTTCTCCTGCAACCACTTCCCTTTGTGGTAGATGAACAAGATCACTCAAATTTCTCAGTTCTTATAAGTAACTTGGTTTGAAATCTGTCCTTCACCAAGGTTGTGGGAACAAAATATTTCATTTCAGTTGCAATCTACACTCCAAGTATATAAAAAAAGAGTGACTATTTCCAAACCGATATTTCAGTGAAAACTGCAGGAACATCAAACCGGCAGTAGGAAACACACTGAGAAACCAGAGTAAATGTTTCTCATGCAAAATGTTCATATTGTTCTTCATGAACGAAATCATCTCAACATGCTCAATTCTGATAAATGTCAGTGTGTGAAAGCCTTACTTCCCCTAGATTGTTGGGAACATGTATTTTCTTATCAGTTGCAATCTCTACTCCATATATTTATAAGGATTGCTAGAACTAGCAAGTCGGTATTCCACTGGAATCTGCAGGAATTTCAACCCGGCACTTGGAAACAGCCTGAGAATCCAGAGGAAAATTTTCTCCAGCAACCCTTTCCAATTGTGCTTGATGAATGAATGTCTTTCATCATGCTCAGATCTGAGTGTTAGCTGTATGTGAAAGCCATCCTTCACATAGGTTGTTGGGAACACAAATTTTTTTAAGTTGCTAATTACAGTCCATATATATATATATGGGGAAATACATTTTCCAACAAGTATTTACACTGAAAAATGCAGGAAATTCAACACATTACTAACAATTAGACTGAGAAAACAGAGTAAATCTTCTCCTGCAACCACTTCCCTTTGTGTTATATGAACGAAATTCTCTCAACATGCACAGTTCTTATAAGTAACTGAGTGTTAAATCTGTCCTTCACCAAGATTGTGGGAACAAATTGTTTCTTTTCAGTTGCAAACTACACTCTATATATGTATATAGGGTGTGACTGTTTCCAACTCGATTTTCCAGTAAAAACTGCAGGAACATCCACCTGACAATAGGAAACAGACTGAGATACCAGAGTAAAGGTTTCTCATGCAAAATTTTCATATTGTTCTACATGAACGAATGCATCTCCACATACCCATTTCTGATATGTCTCAGTGTCTGAAAGCCTAAATTCCCCTAGATTTTTGGGAACAAGAATTGACTTATCAGTTGCAAAAACTTCTCCATATGATTATAAGGATTGGTAGAACTAGCAAATTGTTATTCCACAGAAATCTGCATGAATTTCAACCAGGCACTTGGAAACAGCCTGAGAATCCAGAGGAAAATTTTCTCCAGCAACCCTTTCCAATTGTGCTTGATGAACGAATGTATTTCTTCATGCTCAGATCTGAGAGGTAGCTGTATTTGAAAGCCGTCCTTCATAGGTTGTTGGAAACACAAATTTGTTTTTAGTTGAAAAGTTCAGTCCATATATATATATGGGGAATTGCATTTTCCAACATGTATTTACACTGAAAAGTGCAGGAAATTCAACACATTACTAGGAATTAGACTGGGAAAACAGTGTAAATTTTCTCCTGCAACCACGTCACTTTGTGGTATATGAAAGAAATACACTCAACATGCTCAGTTCTTATTAGTATCTGAGAGTGAAATCTGTCCTTCACCAAGGTTGTGGGAACAAATTGTTTCTTTGCAGTTGCAAACTACACTCTATATAAGTATATACGGTGTGACTAATTCAAACAAGATTTTCCAGTGAAAACTGCAGGAACATCCAACTGGCAATAGGAAACCGACTGAGTAACCAGATTAAAATTTTCCCTGCAACGTGTTACCTTTGTTCTAGATGAAGGAATGTCTCCCCACATGCACATTTCTGAGGGATAAATGTCTTTGAAAGCAGTCCTTCACCTAGCTTGTTGGGAAAACAATGTTTCTTTTGAGTTACCATCTACTATCCTTACATATATGAGTGGATATACCACATCCAGCTAAGTTTTCCTGTGAAAACTGCAGGAACTTCAAAGCCACACTAGGAAAATCACTGAGAATCGAGAATGAAGATTTCCCCTGCAAAACGATCACTATATCTTTATAAACGAAATCATCTCCACATGATCAGTTTTCAGCGATAAGTGTGTTTGAAAGCCGTGTTTCACTTAGCTTGTTGGTAACACAAAGATTCTTTAAGGTTGCAAAATGCAATCAATACATATATATGGATAGGTACTATCCCCTACACGATTTTGCAGTGTAAACTGCAGGAAGTTGAAAGCAGCACTAGGAAACAAACTGAGGATCCAGAATAAAGTTTCTCTTGCAAACGGTTCTATTTGTGCTAAGTAAGCGAATATCTCTCCACATGCTCATTTCTAAAATATAAGTGTGATTGAAAGCAGCCATTCACCTATCTTTTTGGGAACACAAACATTCTTATCAGTAGTAAACTACACTCCATACAAATAAATAGGGAGGTAGAAGTTCCATCTCGAATTTTCTGTAAGAACTGCAGGAATTTCAGATCGGCAGAAGGAATCATTCAGAGAAACCAGAGTAAAGGTTTCTCCTGCAAACACATTATCCTAGATGAACGAATGTCTCTCCACATGCTCAGTTCTGATATGTAATATTGTGTGAAATCCTTACTTCCCCTAGCTCGTTGGGAGCATGAAATTTCTTATCAGTTGCAATCTCTAATCCATATATTTATAAGGATTGCTAGAGCCACCAAATCGTATTTCCAATGATATCTGCTGGAATTTCAGCCCGGCAGTAGGAAACAGCGTTAGAATCTAGAGGAAAATTTCCTCCAGCAAACCTTTCCAAATTTGCTTGATGAACGAATGTCTCTCCTCATGCTCAGATATGAAATGTAGCTATATGTTAAAGCATTCTTTCACATAGGTTGTTGGGAACACAAAATTGGTTTTTAGATGCCAACTACAGTCTTTATATATATATGCGGAATTACAGGATCCAACACTGATTTACACTGAAAACTGCAGGAAATTCAACACATTACTTGGTATTTAACTGAGAAAACTGAGTAAATTTTCTCCTGCAACCACTTCCCTTTGTGGTAGATGAAAGAAATTCTCTGAAAATGCCCCGTTCTTATAAGTAAGTGGGTGGGAAAGCAGTCCTTCACCAAGTTTGTGGAAACAAAATATTTCGCTTCATTTGCAAACTACACTCTATATATGTATGTAGGTTGTGACAATTTCCAACTCGATTTTCCAGTGAAAACTGCAGGAACATCCAAATGGCAATAGGAAACATACTGAGAAACCAGAGTAAAATTTTTCCTGCAATCTTTTCCCTTTATTCTAGTTGAAGGAATGTCTTCCCATATGCACATTTCTGAGGGATAAATGTCTTTGAAATCAGTCCTTCACCTAGATTGTTGGGAAAACTATGTTTCTTTGATTTACAAAGTACTCTGCTTTCATATATGAGTGGATATACTAGCTCCAACTAGGTTTTCCAGTGAAAACTGCAGGAAATTCAAAGCGGCACTAGGAAACACACTGAGAATGGAGAGTAAAGATTTCTCCAGCAAGTCGGTCACTATTGCTTGATAAAAAAAATGCATGTCCACTTGCTCAGTTTTCAGTGATAAGTCGTTTGAAGGACTTTTTTTCACATATCTTGTTGGCAACACAAAGATACTTTAAGGTTGCAAACTGCAATCCATAAATATATATTGTTAGGTACTAGCCCCTACTCGGTTTTGCACTGAAAACAGCAGGAAATTCAAAGCAGCTCTTGGAAACAGACTGAGAATCCAGAATAAAGTTTCTCTTGCAAACTGTTCCATTTGTACTAGATGAGTGAACGTCTCTCCACATGCTAAGTTCTAAAATATAATTGTGTCTGAAAGCAGTCCTTCACCTAGCTTTTTGGGAACAAAAACATTCTTATCAGTAGCAAACTTCACTCCATATATATATATAGGGAAGTAGAAGTTCCAACACGTTTTTCCTGTAACAACTACAGGAATTTCAAATTGATACTGGGAAACAGACTGAGAAACCAGAGTAAAATTTTTTCTGCAACCTGTTCTCTTTGTTCTAGATGAAGGAGTGTCTCCCCACATGCACATTTCTGAGGGATAAATGTCTTTGAAAGCAGTCCTTCACCTAGCTTGTTGGGAAAAAAATGTTGCTTTTGAGTTACAATCTACTATCCTTTCATATAATAGCGGATATACTAGCTCCAAAGAGGTTTTCCAGTGAAAACTGCAGGACCTTCAAAGCGGCACTAGGAAACACACTGATAATCGAGATTGAAGATTTCTCCTGGAAACCAATCACTTTTGGTAGATAAACGAACGCATATCCACATGCTCAATTTTCAGTGATAAGTGTGTTTGAAGGCCGTTTTTCACCTGGCTTGTTGGCAACACAAAGATTCTTTAAGTTTGCAAACTGCAATCCTTACATTTATACGGGTAAGTATAAGCCCCTACACGGTTTTGCAAAGAAAACTGCAGGAAATTCAAAGAAGCACTAGGAAACAGACTGAGAAAGCAGAGTAGTTGTTTATCATTCAAAATGTACGCATTGTTCTACATGACTGAACGCCTCTCATCATGCTCAGTTCTGATACATTTCAGTGTATGAAAGCCTTCCTTCCCATAGCTTGTTGGGAACATGAAGTTTCTTATCAGTTGCAAACTCTACTCCATATATTTATAAGGATTGCTAGAACCACCAAATCGGATTTCCACTGAAATCTGCAGGAATTTCAACCAGGCACATGGAAACAGACTGAGAATCCAGAGGAAATTTTCTCCAGCATCCCTTTCCAATTTTGCTTGATGAATGAATAACTCTCCTCATGCTCAGATCTGAGTGGTAGCTATATGAGAAAGCCATCTTTCACATAGGTTGCTGGGAAAAGTAAGTTGATTTTTAGTTGCAAACTACAGTCCATATATATAAATATATGTGGAATTACAGTTTCCAACACGTATTTACACTGAAAACTGCAGGAAATTCAACACATTACTAGGAATTAGACTGAGAAAACAGAGTAAATTTTCTCCTGCTTCCACTTCCCTTTGTGGTAGATGAACGAAATACTCTCAACATTCTCAGTTCTTATAAATAACTTGGTGTTAAAGCGGTCTTTCACCAATGTTTGGGGAGCAAAATGTTTCATTCCAGTTGAAAATTACTCTGTATATATGTATATAGGATGTGACTTTTCCAACTCAATTTTCCAGTGAAAACTGCAGGAACATCCAAATGGCAATAGGAAACAGACTGAGAAACCAGAGTAAAATTTTTCTGCAACCTGTTCTCTTTGTTCTAGATGAAGTAATGTCTCCCCACATGCACATTTAAGAGGGATAAATGTTTTTGTATGCAGTCCTTTAACTTGCTTTTTGGGAAAACAAAGTTCCTTTTGAGTTAGAAACTACTATCCTTTCATATATGAGTGGATATACTAGCTCCAACTAGGTTTTCCTTTGAAAACTGTAGGAATTTCAAAGTGGCACTAGGAAACACACTGAGAATTGAGAATAAACATTTCCCCTGCAAATCGATTACTATTGCTAGATAAACAAATGCACCTCCATATGCTCAGTTGTCAGCGATAACTGTTTTTGAAGGCGGTTTTTCACCTAGCTTGTTGGCAATGCAAAGATTCTTTAAGGTTGCAAACTGCAATCCATACATAAATATGGGTAGGTACTAGAAACTACTCTGTCTTCAACTGATAACTGAAGGAAGTTCAAAGCAGCACTAGGAAAAAGACTGAGAATCCAGAATAAAAATTTCTCTTGCAAACTGTTTCATTTGTGCTAGATGAGCGAACATCTCTCCACAAGCTCAGTTCAAAGATAGAATTATGTTTGAAAGCATTTTTAACCTAGCTTTTTGGGAACACAAACATTCTTATCAGTAGCAAACTACACTCCATGTATATATATAGGGATGAAGAAGTTCCAACTCGTTTTTCCATTAATAACTGCATGACATTCAAATCGGCAGTAGGAAACAGACTGAGTAACCAGAGTAATTGTTTCTCCTGCATCCCATTCTCTTTATTCTACAGGAATGAACGCTTATCCCCATGCTCATTTCTGATAGTTATCAGTGTGTGAAAGCCTTCATTCCCCGAGCTTGTTTGGAACATGGAGTTTCCTATCAGTTACAAACTCTACTCCATATATTTATATGGAGTGCTAGAACCACCAAATCGTTTTTTTCACTGCAATCTGCAGGAATTTCAACCTGGCACTTGGAAACAGACTGAGAATCCAGAGAAAAATTTTCTCCAGCAAACCCTTCCAATTTTGCTTTATGAACGAATGTCTCTCCACATGCTCAAATCTGAGAGTTAGGTGTGTGTGAAAGTCGTCCTACACATAGGTTGTTGGGAACTCAAAAATTGTTTTTAGTTGCAAACTACAGTGCATATATATATAGGGAAGTACAAGTTCCAACACGGATTTACACTGAAATCTCCTGGAAATTCAACACATTACTAGGAATTAGACTGAGAAAACTGAGTAAATTTTCTCCTGCAAACACTTTCCTTTGTGGTAGATTAACAAAATACACTCAAAATTCTCAGTTCTTATAAGTAACTGGGATTGAATTCTGTCCTTCACCAAGGTTGTGGGAACAAAATATTTCATTTCAGTTGCAAACTACACTCTATATATGTGTGTAGGTTGTGACAATTTGCAACTCCATTTTCCAGTGAAAACTGCAGGAACATCCAAATGGCAATAGGAAACAGACTGAGAAACCAGAGTAAAATTTTTCCTGCCAACTTTTCCCTTTGTTCTAGATGAAGGAATGTCTCCCCACATGCACATTTCTGAGGGATAAATGTCTTTTTAAGCAGTCCTTCACCTAGCTTGTTGGGAAAACAATCTTTCTATTGAGTTACAAAGTACTCTCCTTTCATATATGAGTGGATATACTAGTTCCAACTAGGTTTTCCATTGAAAACTGCAGGAAATTCAAAGCGGCACTAGGAAACACACTGAGGATCGAGAGTAAAGATTTCTCCTGCAAAGCGATCACTGTTGCTAGATAAATGAACGCATATCCACATGCTCAGTTTTTAGCGATAAGTGTGTTTGAAGGCCGTGTTTCATCTAGCTTGTTGGCAACACAAAGATTCTTTAAGGTTGCAGACAGCAATCCATACATATATACGGGTAGGTACAAGCCCCTACTCGGTTTTACACTGAATACTACAGGAAATTCAAAGCAGCTCTAGGAAACAGTCTGAGAATGCAGAATAAATTTTCTCTTAGATACCGTTCCATTTGTGCTAAATGAGTGAACGTCTCTCCACATGCTAAGTTCTAAATTATAAGTGTGTTTGAAAGCAGTCCTTCACCTAGCTTTTTTGGAACACAAACATTCTTATCAGTAGCAAACTACACTCCATAAATATATATAGGGCTGTAGAACTTCCAAATCGGTTTTTCTGTAAAAATTTCAAGAATTTCAAACCAGCAGAAGGAAACAGACTGAGAAACCAGAGCAAATGTTTCTCCTGCATAAACTTCACATTGTCCTAGATGAACGAATGTCTCTCCACATGCTCAGTTCTGATAGGTAATATTGTGTGAAAGTCCTGCTTCACCTAGCTTGTTGGGAACATGTAGTTTCTTTTCAGTTGCAAATTACACTCCCTATATTTATATGGATTGCTACAACCTCCAAAACGATTTTCCACTGAAATCTGCAGGAACTTCAACCCGGCACTAGGAAACTCTCTGAGAATACAGATTAAATTTTTTCCTGTAACTACTTCCTTTTTTACTATATGAAGGTACATCTCTCCACATTCTCAGTTCTGAGAGATATATGTCTGTTAAAGCCGTCCTTCAACTATGTTGTTTGGAAAATGAAGTATGTTTTCAGAAGCAAACTACACTGCATGTTTATATATGGGCAGGTTCTAGCTCCAACTCTTTTTTCCTGTAAAACGGCAGGAAAAGGTAAGCGTCACTAGGAAACAGACAAAGAATCCAGAGTAAAAGTTTCACCAGCAACCCGTTCACTTTGTGCTAGATTAACGAATCTCTCTCCCATGCTCGATTCTGATAGGCAATTGTTTGTGAAAGCCGCACTTCTCCAAATTGTCGGGTACACAATGATTTTTTCCAGTTGCAAACTACACTCCATACATATATATAAGTTGTGTGTCTATCTCCAACTCGTTTTTCCAGTGAAAACGTCAAGAATTCCAAAGCTGCACTAGAAAACAGACTGAGAATTAAGAGTAAAATTTTCTCCTGCAAAGCGATCACTTTGTGCTAGATGAAACAACGACTCTCCACATGCTCATTTCTGAGAGATAATTTTGTGTGAATACCAACTTTCACCTTGCTTGTTGGGAACACACGTTTCTCTTCAGTTGAAAACAACATTCCTTTCATATATAAGTGAAGATACAATCTCCAACTCGGTTTCCCAGTGAAAACTGCATTAAATTCAAAGCACACTAGGAAACAGACTGAGGAACCAGAGTAAAATTTTCTTTTGCAAACTTTTCAATTTGTGCTAAATTAACAAAAGTCTCTCCCCAAGCTCAGTTCTGAGATATAAGTGTGTTTGAAAGCAGTCCTTCACCTAGCTTTTTTTGAACACAGACATTCTTATTAGTAGCAAACTACACTCCATACCAATATATAGGGAGGTAGAAGTTCCAACACGGTTTTCCATTAAAAACTGCAGGAATTTCAAATTGTTACTAGGAAACAGACTGAGAAACCAGAGTAAAATTTTTCCTGCAACCAGTTCTCTTTGTTCTAGATGAAGGAATGTCTCCCCACATGCACATTTCTGAGGGATAAATGTCTTTGAAAGCAGTCCTTCACCTATCTTGTTGGGAAAACATTGTTTCTTTTGAGTTACAATCTACTAAGCTTTCAGATATGAGTGGATATACAAGTTCCAAGTATGTTTTCCAGTGAAAACTGCAGGACCTTCAAAGCTGCACTAGGAAACAGACTGAGAAACAAGAGTAGATGTTTCTCATGCAAACTGTACACATTGTTCTACATGAATGAACGCCTCTCCACATGCTCAGTTCTGAAACATGTCAGTGTATGAAAGCCTTCCTTCCCCTAGCTTGTTGGGAACATGAAGTTTCTTATCAGTTGCAAACTCTACTCCATATATTTATAAGGATTGCTAGAACCACCAAATCGGATTTCCACTGAAATCTGCAGGAATTTCAACCAGGCACTTGGAAACAGACTGAGAATCCAGAGGAAATTTTCTCCAGCATCCCTTTCCTATTTTGCTTGATGAACGATTGTCTTTCCTCATGCTCAGATCTGAGAGGTAGCTATATGGGAAAGCCGTCCTTCACATAGTTTGCTGGGAACAGAATGTTGATTTTTATTTGCAAACAACAGTCCATATATATATATGGGGAATTACAGTTTCCAACACGTATTTACACTAAAAACTGCAGGAAATTCAACACAGTACTAGGAATTAGACTGAGAAAACAGAGTAAATTTTCTCCTGCTTCCACTTCCCTTTGTGGTAGATGAACGAAATTCTCTCAACATGCTCAGTTCTTATAAATAACTTGGTGTTAAAGCAGTCTTTCACCAAGTTTTGGGGAGCAAAATGTTTCATTTCAGTTGCAAATTACTCTGTATATATGTATATAGGGTGTGACTTTTTCCAACTCAATTTTCCAGTGAAAACTGCAGGAACATCCAACTGGCAATAGGAAACAGACTGAGAAACCAGAGGAAAATTTTTCTGCAACCTGTTCTCTTTGTTCTAGATGAAGTAATGTCTCCCCACATGCACATTTCAGTGGGATAAATGTTTTTGAATGCAATCCTTCAACTTGCTTTTTGGGAAAACAAAGTTCCTTTTTAGTAACAAATTTCTATCCTTTCATATATGTGTGGATATACTAGCTCCAACTAGACTTTCCTTTGAAAACTGTAGGAATTTCAAAGTGGCACTAGGAAACACACTGAGAATCGAGAGTAAATATTTCCCCTTCAAATCTATCACTATTTCTAGATAAACAAATGCATCTCCACATACTCAGTTGTCAGCGATAAGTGTGTTTGAAGGCCGTTTTTCACCTAGCTTGTTGGCAATACAAACATTCTTTAAGATTGCCAACTGCAGTCATTACATGTATTTGGGTATGTACTAAAATCTTCTCGGTCTTCAACTGAAAACTTCAGGTAGTTTAAAGCAGATATAGGAAACAGGCTGACAATCCAGAATAAAAGTTTCTCTTGCAATCCGTTCCATTTGTGCTAGATGAGTGAACATCTCTCCACATGCTCAGTTCTAAGATATAATTCTGTTTGAAAGCATTTTTAACCTAGCTTTTAGGGAACACAAACATTCTTATCAGTAGCAAACTACACTCCATATATATACATAGGGATGTAGAAGTTCCAACTCGGTTTTACATTAAAAACTGCACGACTTTCAAATCGGCATTAGAAAAAGACTGAATAACCAGAATAACTATTTCACCTGCAAATCTTTCACTTTGTTCTACATGAACGAACACTTCTCCACATGCACATTTCTGATAGGTATCAGTGTGTGAAAGCCTTCCTTCCCCTAGCTTGTTGGGAACATGAAGCTTCCTATCAGTTGCAAACTCTACTCCATATATTTATATGGAGTGCTAGAACCACCAAATCTTTTTTTCACTGAAATCTGCAGGTATTTCAACCCAGCACTTTGAAAAAGACTGAGAATCCAGAGGAATATTTTCTCCAGCAAAACTTTCCAATTGTGCTTTATGAACGAATGTCCCTCCACATGCTCAGATCTGAGATTTAGCTGTGTGTGAAATTCGTCCTTCACATATGTTGTTGGGAACACAAAGATTGTTTTTAGTTGCAAACTACAGTGCATATATATATAGGGAAGTACAGGTTCCAACAATGATTTACACTGAAATCTGCAGGAAATTCAACACAGTACTAGGAATTAGACTGAGAAAAGTGAGTAAATTTTCTCCTGTAAACAGTTCCCTTTGTGGGAGTTGAATGAAATACTCTCAAAATTCTCAGATCTTATATGAAACTGGGTTTGAAATCTGTCCTTCACCAAGATTGTGGGAACAAAATGTTTCATTTCAGTTGCAATCTACACTCCATATATATAAAAAAGGAGTGACTATTTCCAACCCGATATTCCAGTGAAAACTGCAGGAAATTAAAATCGGCACTAGGAAACAGACTGAGAAACCAGAGTAAACGTTTCTCCTGCAAACCGTTCAATTTGTTCTACATGAACGAACGCCTCTCCACATGCTTATTTCTGATTGATATCAGTGTGTGAAAACTGTTCTTCACTTAGCTTGTTGGGAACATGAAGTTTCTTATCTGTTGCAAACACTATTCCTTATATTTTTATGGAGTGCTAGAACCACCAAATCGTTTTTCAACTGAAATCTGCAGGAATTTCAACCCACTACTTGGAAACAGACTGAGAATCTAGAGGAAAATTTTCTCCAGCAACCCTTTCCAATTGTGCTTGATGAACGAATGTCTCTCCACATGCTCAGATCTGAGAGTTAGGTGTGTGTGAAAGTCGTCCGTCACATATGTTGTTTTGAACACAAAGATTGTTTTTAGTTGCAAACTACAGTGCATATATATATATATAAGGAAATACAGGTTCCAACAATTACTTACACTGAAAACTGCAGAAATTCAACACATTACTAGGAATTAGACTGAGAAAACTGAGTAAATTTTCTCCTGCATCCTCTTCCCTTTGTGGTAGATGAATGAAATACTCTCATCATGCTCAGTTCTTATAAATATCTTGGCGTTAAAGTTGTCTTTCACCAAAGTTGTGGGAACAAAATATTTCATTTCAGTTGCAAACTACTCTGTATATATGTTTATAGGTGGTTACAATTTCCAACTAGAATTTCCAGGGAAAACTGTAGGAACACCCAACTGGCAATAGGAAACAGACTGAGAAACCATAGTAAAATTTTTCCTGCAAAATGTACCCTTTGTTCTACATGAAGGAATGTCTCCCCACATGCACATTTCTGAGGGATAAATGTCTTTTAAAGCAGTCCTTCACCAAGCTTGTTGGGAAAACAAAGTTTCTTTTGAGTTACAAACTACTGTCTTTTCATATATTAGTGGATATACTAGCTTCAACAATTTTTTCCATTGAAAACTGCAGGAAGTTCAAAGTGGCACTAGGAAACACACTGAGAATCGAGAGTAAATATTTCTCCTGCAAAGCGATCCCTACTGCTAGATAAACGAATGCACTCCACATCCTCAGTTTTCAGTGATAAGTGTGTTTGAAGCCGTTTTTCAGCCAGCTTGTTGGCAACACAAAGATACTTTAAGTTTGTAAACTGCAATGCATACATAAATATGGGTAGGTACTAGAAACTACTCGGTCTTCAACTGATAACTGCAGGAAGTTCAAAGCAGCACTAGGAAACAGACTTAGAATCCAGAATAAAAGTTTCTCTTGCAAACCATTCCATTTGTGCTAGATGAGCGAACATCTCTCCACATGCTCATTTCTAAGATAGAATTTTGTTTGAAAGCGTTCCTTCACCTAGATTTTTGTGAACACATACACCTTATCAGAAGTAAACTACACTCCAAACATATACATAAGGATGTAGAAGTTCCAACTCGGATTTCCATTAAAAACTGCACGACATTCAAATCGGCAGTAGGTAACAGACTGAGTAACGAAAGTAAATGTTTCTACTGCAACCCATTCACTTTGTTCTATGTGAACGAACGTTTCTCCTCATGCTCAGTTCTGATAGGTATCAGTGTGTGAAAGCCTTCCTTCCCCTAGCTTGTAGGGAACATGAAGCTTCCTATCAGTTGCAAATCCTACTCCATATATTTATATGGAGTGCTAGAACCAACAAATCGTTTTTTTCACAGAAATCTGCAGGAATTTCAACCGGGCACTTGGAAAAAGACTGATAATCCAGAGGAATATTTTCTCCAGCAAAACTTTCCAATTGTGCTTGATGAACGAATGTCTCTCCACATGCTCAGTTCTGAAAGGTAGATGTGTGTGAATGTCGTCCTTCACATATGTTGTTGGGAACACAAATATTGTTTTTAGTTGCAATCTACAGTGCATATATATATATAGGGAATTACAGGTACCAACACGGATTTACACTTAAATCTGCAGGAAATTTACACAGTAATAGGAATTAGACTGAGATAAAAGAGAGAAATTTTCTCCTGCATCCAGTTCCCTTTGTGGTAGATGAAGAAAATACACTCAAAATTCTCAGTTCTTATAAGTAACTGAGTTTGTAATCTGTCTTTCACCACGGTTGTGGGAACAAAATATTTCATTTCAGTTGCTATCTACACTCCATATATATAAAAAAAGAGTGACAATTTCCAAAGTGATATTCCAGTGAAAACTGCAGGAATATCAAACCGGCATTAGGAAACACACTGAGAAACCAGGGTAAATGTTTCTCATGCAAAATTTTCACAGTATTCTTCATGAATGAACGCATCTCCACATTCTCAGTTCTGATCCTTGTCAGTGTTTGAAAGCCTTACTTCCCCTAGATTGTTGGGAACATGAAGTTTCTTATCAGTTGCAAACTCTACTCCATATATTTGTAAGGATTGCTAGAACTAGCAAATCGGTATTCCACTGAAATCTGCAGGAATTTCAACCCGGCACTTGGAAACAGCCTGAGAATCCAGAGGAAAATTTTCTCCAGCAACCCTTTCCAATTGTGCTTGATGAACGAATGTCTTTCTTCATGCTCAGATCTGAGAGTTAGCTGTATGTGAAAGCCGTCCTTCACATACGTTGTTGGGAACACAAAGTTTGTTTTAAGTTGCAAACTACAGTCCAGATATATATATGGGGAATTGCATTTTCCAACACGTATTTACACTGAAAAGTGCAGGAAATTCAACATATTACTAGGAATTAGACCGAGAAAACAGAGTAAATTTTCTCCTGCATCCACTTCCCTTTATGGTAGATGAACTAAATACTCATAACATGCTCAGCTCTTATAAGTAACTGGGTTTGAATGCTGCCTTTCACCAAGGTTGTAGGAACAAATATTTCATTTCAGTTGAAATCATATCTGTATATATGTATCTAGGGTGTGACTATTTCCAACTCAATTTTCCAGGGAAAACTGCAGGAAAATCAAACTAGCAGTAGGAAACACACTGAGAAACCAGCGTAAATGTTTCTCAAGCCCAACTTTCACATTGTTAAACATGACCGAACGCCTCTCCACATTCTCAGTTCTGATACGTGTCAGTGTGTGAAAGCCTTCCTTCCCCTAGCCTGTTGGGAATGTGAAGTTTCCTATCCGTTCCAAACTCTACTCCATATATTTATATGCAGTGCTAGAACCACCAAATCTTTTTTTCACTGTAATCTGCAGGAATTTCAACACGGCACTTGGAAACAGACTGAGAATCCAGAGAATAATTTTCTCCAGCAAACCGTTCCAATTGTGCTGGATGTACGAATGTCTCTCCACATGCTCAGATCTGAGACGTAGCTTTATGTGAAAGCCGTCTTTCACATAGTTTGTTGGGAACACAAAGTTGGTTTTTAGTTGCAAACTACATTCCATATATATATATGGGTTATTACAGTTTCCAACGGATTTAAACTGAAAACTGCAGGAAATTCAACACAGTATTAGGAATTATACTGAGAAAACAGAGTAAATTTTCTCCTGCATCAACTTCCTTTTGTGGTAGATGAACAAAATACTCACAATATTCTCGGTTCTTATAACTAACTGGGTGTTAAAGCAGTCTTCCCCTAAGGTTGTGGGAACAAAATATTTCATTTCAGTTGCAAAATACTCTGTATATATGTATATACGTTTTGACTATTTCTTACTAGAATTTCCAGGGAAAACTGCAGGAACATCCAACAGTCAATATGAAACAGGCTGAGAAACCACAGTAAAATTTTTCCTGCAACCTGATCCTTTTGTTCCTGATGAAGGAATGTCTACCTACATGCACATTTCTGAGGGATAAATGTCTTTGAAAGCATTCTTTCACCTAGCTTGTTGGGAAAACAAAGATTCTGTTTAGTTACATTCTACTATCCTTTCATATTTGAGTGCATATACTAGCTCCAAAAATTTTTTCCATTGATATCTGCAGGAAATTCAAAGCGGCACTAGGAAACAGACTCAGAAACCAGAGTAAAGATTTCCCCTGCAAAGCGATCACTATTGCTAGATAAACGAACGAGTCTCCACATTCTCAGTTTTCAGTGATAAGTGTGTTTGAAAGCCGTTTTTCACTTAGCTTGTTGGCAATACAAAGATACTTTAAGGTTGCAAAATGCCATCCATACATAAATATGGGTAGGTACAAGAAACTACTCGGTATTCAACTGATAACTACAGGAAGTTCAAAGCAGCACTAGGAAACAGACTGAGAATCCAGAATAAAACTTTCTCTTTAAAACAGTTCCATTTGTGCTAGATGAGCAATCATCTCTCCATATGCTCAGTTCTAAGATACAATTGTGTTTGAAAGCATTCCTTCACCTAGATTTTTGAGAACACATACATTCTTATCAGTAGCAAACTACACTCCATACATATACATAGGGATGTAGAAGTTCCAAATCGGTTTTACTTTAAAAACTGCACGACATTCACATTGGCAGTAGGAAACAGAATGATTAAGCAGAGTAAATGTTTCTCCTGCAACCCGTACACTTTGTTCTACGTGAACGAATGCTTCTCCACATGCTCAGTTCTGATAAGTATCAGTGTGTGAAAACCTTACTTCCCCAAGCTTTTTGGGAACATGAAGTTTCCTATCAGTTGCAAATTCTAATCCATATATTTATATGGAGTGCTAGAAACACCAAATTGTTTTGTTACTGAAATCTGCAGGAATTTCAACCCGGCACTTGGAAACAGACTGAGAATCCTGAGAAAAATTTTCTCCAGCAAACCGTTCCAATTGGGCTTGATGAACGAATGTTTCTCCACATGCTCAGATCTGAGAGGTAGGTGTGTGTGAAAGTCGTCCTTAACATATGATGTTGGGAACACAAAGATAGTTTTTAGTTGCAAACAACAGTGCATATATATATCGGTAAGTACAGGTTCCAACACGGATTTACATTGAAATCTGCAGGAAATTCAACACAGTACTTGTAATTAGACTGAGAAAACAGAGTAAATTTTCTCCTGCAAACAGTTCCCTTTGTGGTAGATGAACAAAATACTCTCAAATATCTCAGTTCTTATAAGTAACTGGGTTTGAATTATGTCCTTCACCAAGGATGTGGGAACAAAATGTTTCACTTCAGTTGCAATCTACACTCCATATATATAAAAAAGGAGTGAATATTTCCAACCTGATATTCCAGTGAAAACTGCAGGAACATCAAACCGGCATTCAGAAACACACTGAAAAAACAGGGTAAATGTTTCTCATGCAAACATTTCACATTTTTCTACATGAACGAATGCATCTCCATATGCTCAGTTCTGATACGTGTCAGTGTGTGAAAGCCTTCCTTCCCCTAGCTTGTTGGGAAAATGAAGTTTCTTATTAGTTGCAAACTCTACTCCATATATTTAGAAGGATTGCTAGAACTAGCAAATTGGTATTCCACTGAAATCTGCAGGAATTTCAACCTGGCTCTTGGAAACAGCGTGAGAACCCAGAGGATAATATTCTCCAACAACCATTTCCAATTGTGCTTGATGAACGAATCTCTTTCTTCATGCTCAGATCTTAGAGGTAGCTGTATGTGAAAGCCGTTCTTCACATTTGTTGTTGGGAACACAATGTTTGTTTTTATTTGCAAACTACCGTCCAGATATATATATGGGGAAGTTCATATTCCAACTCGGATTAACACTGAAAAATGCAGGAGATTCAACACATTACTAGGAATTAGACTGAGAAACAGAATAAAATTTCTCCTGCAACCACTTCCCTTTGTGGTATATGAACGTAATACTCTAAACGTGCTCAGTTCTTATAAGTAACTGGGTGTGAATTCTGTCCTTCACCAAGGTTGTGGGAACAAAATGTTTCTTTTCAGTTGCAAACTGCAGTCTATATATGTATATAGCATGTGACTATTTCCAAATCGATTTTCCAGTGAAAACTGCAGGAACTTCAAAGCGGCATTTGGAAAAGCACTGAGAATCGAGAGTGAAGTTTTCCCCTGCAAAGCGATCACTATAGCTAGATAAACGAACGCTTCTCCACATGCTCAGATTTCAGTGATAAGTGTGGTTGAAGGCCGTCCTTCACCTATCTTGTTGGCAACACATAGATTCTTTAAGGTTGTAAACTGCAATCCATACATATATATGGGTAGGTACAATCCCCTACACGGTTTTGCACTTCAAAATGCAGGAACTTCAAAGCAGCACTAGGAAACAGACTGAGAATCGAGAGTAAAATTTCTCTTGCAAACCGTTCTATTTGTGCTAGATTAGTGAAAGTCTCTCCACATGCTCAGTTCTAAAATATAAGTGTGCTTGAAAGGAGTCCTTCACCTAGCTTTTTGGGAACACAAACATTGTTATCAGTAACAAACTACACTCCAAACTATATACAGTGTGGTAGAAGTTCCAACTCGGATTTCCTGTAAGAACTGCTGGAATTTCAAATCAGCAGAAGGAAACAGGCTGAGAAAATAGAGTAAATGTTTCTACTGCAAACACTTCACTTTGTCCTTGATGAATGAATGTCTCTCCACATGCTCAGTTCTGATAGGTAATATTGTGTGAAGGCCGTGCTTCACCTAGCTTGTTGGGAACATGTAGTTTCTTTTCAGTTGCAAATTACTCTCCCTATATTTATATGGGTTGCTACAACCTCCAAAACATTTTTCCAGTGTAATATGCAGGAAATTCAACCCGGCACTAGGAAACTGTCTGAGAATACAGAGTAAATTTTTTTCCTGGAACTACTTCCCATTTTACTATATGAATGTACATCTCTCCACATTCTCAGTTCTCAGATGTAAATATGTTTGAAAGCCTTCCTTCAACTATGTTGTTTGGAACACAGAAGTATCTTTTCAGAAGGAAACCTCACTGCATGTTTTTATATGGGCAGTTTGTAAATCCAACTCTGTTTTCCTGTAAAACAGCAGGAACATGTAAGCATCACTAGGAAACAGAGAAAGAACCCAGAGTAAAAGTTTCCCCAGCAACCCGTTCCCTTTGTGCTAGATTAACGAATCTCTCTCCCATGCTCGATTCTGATAGGCAATTGTTTGTGAAAGCCACACTTCAACAAATTTGTCGGGAACAAAATGTTTCTTTCCAGTTGCAAACTAAACTCCATAAACATATACAAGTTGTACGTCTATTTCCAACTCGGTTTTCCAGTGAAAAATGCAAGTATTTCAAAGCTGCACTAGAAAACAGACTGAGAATGAAGAATAAAAGATTCTCCTGCAAAGCGATCGCTTTGTGCTAGATGAACCAACGACTCTCCACATGCTCATTTCTGAGAGATAATTTTGTGTGAAAACCAACTTTCACCTAGCTTGTTGGGAACAAACGGTTTCTCTTCAGTTGAAAGCAACATTCCTTACAAATATAAGTGAAGATACAAGCTCCAACTCGGTTTCCCAGTGAAAACCGCAGTAAATTAAAAGTGCACTAAGAAACAGACTGAGAAACCAGAGTAAAATTTTCTTTTGCAAACCTTTCCATTTTTGCTTCATTAACGAAAGTCTCTCCACATGCTCATTTCTGAGATATAAGTGAGTTTGAAAGCAGTCCTTCACCTAGCTTTTTGTGAACACAAACTTTCTTATTAGTAGCAAAGTACACTCCATACAAATATATACAGAGTTAGAATTTCCAGCACGGTTTTCCAGTAAAAACTACAGGAATTTCAAATTGGCACTAGAAAACAGACTTGGAAACCAGAGTAATTGTTTCTCATGCAAACCGTTCACATTTTTCCACAGGAACGCAAGCCTCTCCACATGCTCAGTTCTGATACGTGTCAGTGTGTGAAAGTTTCCTTCCCCTAGCTTTTTGGGAACATGAAGTTTCTTATCAGTTGCAAACTATACTCCATATATTTGTAAGGATTTCTAAAACCACCAAATCGTTTTTCGACTGAAATCTGCAGGAATTTCCACCTGGCACTTGGAAACAGTCTGAGAATCAAGAGGAAAATTTTCTCCAGCAAACCTTTCCAATTTTACTTGATGAACGAATGTCTCTCCTCATGCTCAGATCTGTGAGTTAGCTGTAAGTGAAAGCCGTCCTTCACATAGGAAGTTGTGAACACAAAGTTCGTTTTTAGTTGTAAACTATAGTCCATATTTATATATGGGGAATTACATTTTCCAATAAGTATTTACACTGAAAACTGCAGGAAATTCAACACAGTACTAGGAATTAGACAGAGAAAACAGAGTAAATTTTCTCCTGCAACCACTTCCCTTTGTTGTAGATGTACAAAATACCCTCAACATGCTCATTTCTAATAAGTACATGGGTGTGAAATCTGTCCTTCACCAAGGATGTTGGAACAAATTGTCTCATTTCAGTTGCAAACTCCTCTGTATATAAGTATATAGGGTGTGACTATTTCCAACACGATTTTCCAGTGAAAACTACAGGAACATCCAACTGGCAATAGGAAACAGACTTAGAAACCAGAGTAAAACTTTCCTAGAAACTCTTCCCTTTGTTCTAGATGAAGGAATGTCTCCCCACATGCACGATTCTGAGGGATAAATGTCTTTGAAAGCAGTCCTTCACCTAGCTTGTTGGGAAAACAAAGTTTCTTTTGAGTTACAATCTACTATCCTTTCATGTATGAGTGGATATACTAGCTCCAAATAGGTTTTCCAGTGAAAACTGCAGGAACTTCAAAGCGGCACTAGGAAACACAATGAGAATCGAGATTAAAGATTTCTCCTGCAAAGCGATCACTATTGCTATATAAACGAACGCATCTCCACATGCTCAGTTTTCAGCGATAAGTGTGTTTGAAGGC
Organism: Camelus dromedarius; assembly: GCF_036321535.1. Taxonomy (NCBI): domain Eukaryota; kingdom Metazoa; phylum Chordata; class Mammalia; order Artiodactyla; family Camelidae; genus Camelus; species Camelus dromedarius. The sequence goes on along the minus strand of NC_087473.1, from coordinate 8,827,622 downwards.
CGTGTTTCATCTAGCTTGTTGGCAACACAAAGATTCTTTAAGGTTGCGAACTGCAATCCATACATAAATATGGGTAGGTACTAGAACCTATATGGTCTTCAACTGAAAACTGCAGGAAGTTCAAAGCAGCACTAGGAAACAGACTGAGAATCCAGAATAAAAATTTCTCTTGCAAACCATTCCATTTGTGCTAGATGAGCGAACATCTCTCCACATGCTCAGTTCTAAGATAGAATTGTGTTTGAAAGCATTCCTTCACCTAGATTTTTGAGAACACATACATTCTTATCAGTAGCAAACTACACTCCATACATATACATACGGATGTAGAAGTTCCAACTCGGTTTTCCTTTAAAAACTGCACGACTTTCAAATCGGGAGTAGGAAACCGACTGAGTAACCAGAGTAAATTTTTCTCCTGCAAACCGTTCATTTTGTTCTACATGAACGAACGCTTCTCCACATGCTCAGTTCTGATAGGTATCAGTGTGTGAAAGCCTTCCTTCCCCTATCTTGTTGGGAACATAAAATTTCCTATCAGTTGCAAACTCTACTCCATATATTTATATGGAGTGCTAGAACCACCAAATCGATTTTTCACTGAAATCTGCAGGAATTTCAACCCGGCACTAGGAAACAGACTGAGAATCCAAACAAAAAATTTCTCCAGCAACCCGTTCCAATTGTGCTTGATGAACAAATATCTCTCCACATTTTCAGTTCTGAGAGGTAGTTTTGTGTGAAAATCGTCCTTCACATATGTTGTTGGGAACACAAAGATTGTTATTAGTTGCAAACTGCAGTCCATATAAATATATAGGGAAGTACAGGTTCCAACATGGATTTACACTGAAAACTGCAGGAAATTCAACACATTACTAGGAATTAGACTGACAAAACAGAGTAAATTTTCTCCTGCAACCAGTTCCCTTTGTGTTACATGAATGAAATACTCTCAAAATTCTCAGTTCTTATAAGTAACTGGGTTTCAAAGCTGTCCTTCCCAAATGATCTGGGAACAAAATTTTTTATTTCAAATGCAAACCTCACTCCATATATTTATATAGGGAGTGATTATTTCCAACCCGATATTCCAGTGAATACTGCAAGAACATCAAACCGGCAGTAGGAAACACACTGAGAAACCAGAGTAAATGTATCACATGCAAAACGTTCACATTGTTCTACATGAATGAACGCATCTCCACATGCACAATTCTGATACGTGTCAGTGTGTGAAAGCCTTCTTTCCCCTAGCTTGTTGGGAACATGAACTTCCTTTTCAGTAGTAAAATCTACTCCATATATTTATACGGAGTGCTACACATTCAAATCGGTTTTCCACTGAAATCTGCAGGAATTTAAACCTGGCACTAGGAAACAGAATGTATCCAGATTAAAAGATTTTCCTGTAAGTAGTTCCGTTTTTACTATATGAATGTTAGTCTCTCCACATACTGAGATCTGAGAGGTAAATGTGTGTGAAAGCTGTCCTTCAACTATTTTGTCAGGAACACAGTTTCTTTTCAGAAGCAAAACTGCATACATTTATAAGGGGTGGTTCTATCTCCAAATCTGTTTATCTGTAAAATTGCAGTAATATGTATCTGGCATTAAGAAACAGACAAAGAATTCAGAGGAAAAGTTTCTCGAGAAACCCATTACAATTGTGCTTCATGAAAAAATGTCAATCCACATGCTCGGATCTGAGAAATAGGTGTGTGTGAAAGTTATTCTTCATATAGTTTGTAGGGAACACAAAGTATGTATTCATTTGCAATCTACTCTCCATAAATATCTACGGGGAGGAACTGGTTCAAACACGAATTTACATTGAAAAATATAGGAAATTCAAATCGGCTCTAGGAAACAGACTTAGAAACCAGAATAAAAGTTCATCCTGCAAACAGTTCATTTTGTGCTAGATGAAGGAAAATTCTCCTCATTCTCAGTTATGATAAGTAAATCTGTGTGAAAGCCATCCTTCACCAAAGTTGTGGAAACACAATGTTTCTTTTCAGTTGCAAACAACACTCCATATATAAATATGGGGAGAGACAAAATCCAAATCGTTTTTCCAGTGAAAACTGCAGGAACTTCAAACCGGCAATAGGAAAAAGACTGAGAAACCAGAGTAAAATTGTCTCCTAGTAAATGTCCCCCTTGTGCTACATTAGTGAATGTCTCTCCACATGCAACGCACTGAGAGAAAACTTTCTGTGAAAGCCATACTTTACTTAGCTTGTTGGGAAGATGAACTTTCTTTGAAGTTGCAAACTACAATCCATCAATATATATGGGGAAGTATTACCTCCAACTCGGTTTTCCAGGGTAAACTGCAGGTAGTTAAAACCAGCACTAGGAAACAGACTGAGAAACCAGAGAAAAAGTTCATCATGCAATCAGCTCCACTTGAGCTGGATGAAAGATCCGCTCTCGACATGCACAGTTCTGAGAGAAAAGTGTGTGAAAGCCGTTCTTCAATTGGCTTGTTGGGAACACAAAGTTAGTTTTCAGTTGCAAACAACACCCCGTACATATATAATGGGAGGTACTAGTTCCAACTCAGTTTTCCAGTGAAAACTGCAGGAACTTCAACCCAGCACTAGGAATCAGACGTAGAAACCAGAGTGAAATTTCTCCATCATCCCGTTCCTTTTGAGCTAGATGAAGGAAAGTCTCTCCACATGTTCAGTTCTGAGGGATAAATGTCTTCGAAAGCCGTCCTCCACACAGAATGTTGGGAAAAAAAAGATTCTTTTGAGTTACAAATAACTATCCTTACATATATGAGGGGAGATACTAGTTCCAAATCGGCTTTCAAGTGAAAAATGCAGGAAATTCAAAATGGCACTAGGAAAAACACTGAGAAACCAGAGTGAAATTTCTCCTGCAAACTCTTCCCTTTGTGCTACATGAAGGAAAGTCTCTCCACATGCTCATTTCTGAGGGATAAATGACTTTGAAAGCCGTCCTTCAACTAGCATTTTGGAAAAAAATGATGCTTTTGAGTTAGTAAATATTCTCCTTACATATATGATGGGAGATACTAGCTCCAACTCGGTTATCCAGTGAAAACTGCAGGAAATTCTAAGTGGCACTATGAAACACACTGAGAATCCAGAGTAAAAATTTCCCCTGCTAAGCGATCAAATTTTGCTAGATAAACGAAATTCTCTTCACATGCTCAGTTCTGAGAGATATGTGTGTTTGAAAGCCATTCTTCACCTAGCTTGTTGGGAACACAAAGTTTCTCTTCTGTTGCAAAGAGCAGTCCATACATTTATATGGGGAAGTTCTAGCTTCAACTCTGTTTTCCACAGAAAACTGCAGGAAATTCATACCAGCCCTAGGAAACAGACTGAGAAACCAGAGTGAAATTTCTCCTGCAAACTGTCCCTATTTGCTAGAAGAAGGAAACTCTCTCCACTTGCTCAGTTCTAAGATATAGGTGTGTTTGAAAGCAGTCTTTCACCTAGCTTTTTGGGAACACAGACTTTCTTATCAGTTGCCCACTACACTCCATACTTATATACAGGGATGTAGAAGTTCCAACTCTGTTTTCCTGTAAAAACTGCAGGAATTTCAAATCGGCACTATGAATCAACTGAGAAACCAGAGTAAATGTGTCCCCCACAAAAAATTGCTTTGTTCCTAATAATCGAAAGTCTCCCTAAATGCTCAATTCTGAGAGATAAGTGTGTTCAAAGCCTTCCTTCACCTAGTTTGTTGGGAACACAAAGTTTCTTTTCAGTTGCAAACTACTCACCTTACATATATAAAGGGAGGTACTAGCTTCAAATCTGTTTTCCAGTGAAAACTGCAGGAAATTAACACCGGCACTAGGAAACAGACTTAGAAACCAGAGTGAAATTTCTTCTGCATCCTGTTCAATTGTGCTAGATGAACGAAAGTCTTTCCACATGCTCAGTTCTGTTAAGTAACTGTGTGTGAAAACAGTCATTCAACTATGTTGTGGGAACAAGATGTTTCTTTTCAGTTGCAATCGGAACTCCATATATATTGATGGAGAGTGTCTATTTCCAACTCGGTATTCCAGTGAAAACTGCAGGAAATTCAAAGTGGCAATAGGAAACAATCTGACAATAGAGAGGAAAAGTTTAACTTGCAATGTGATCACGTTTACATAGATGAACGAAAGTCCCTCCACAAGCTCAGTCCTGAGAGATAAGTGTTTTTGAAAGCCGTGCTTCACAAAGCTTGTTGGGAACACAAAGTTTCTGTTCAGTTCAAACTTACCTCCATATATGTATATGGAGAGGTACAAACTCCAAATCGGATTTACAGTGAAAACTCAAGGAAATTCAAATCGGATCTAGGAAACAGACTTAGAAACCAAAATATAAGTTCCCCCTGCAAACCATTCCCTTTGTGCTAGATGAACGAACGTCTCTCCACATGCTAAAATGTGAGAGATAAATGTGTTTGAATGTCTTCCTTCAATTATCTTGTTGGGAACACTAAGATCCTTTTCAGTCGTAAACTACGCAACATAAAATATATGAGGAGTTACTAGCTCAAACTCAGTTTTACACTGAAAACAGCAGGAAATTCATACAAGCACTAGGAAATAGACTGAGAAAAAAAGAGTAAAATTGTCTCCTGGAAAACATCCCCTTTGTACTACATTAACGAAAGTATCTCCACATGCAACGCACTGAGAGATAACTTTCTGTGAAAGCCATAGTTTACCTAGCTTCTTGGGAAGATGAAATTTCCTTTAAGTTGCAAACTACAATCCATCAATCTATATGGGGAAGTGTTACCTCCAACTCGGTTTTCCAGGGTAAAATTCAGGTAGTTAAAACCAGCACTAGGAAACAGACTGAGAAACCAGAGAAAAAGTTCCTCATGCAATCAGCTCCCTTTGTGCTGGATGAAAGATCCGCTCTTGACATGCTCAGTTCTGAGAGAAAAGTGTGTGAAAGCCGTACTTCAATTAGGTTGTTGGGAACACAAAGGTTCTTTTGAGTTACAAATAACTATCCTTACATATATGAGGGGAGATAATAGTTCCAAATCTTCTTTCCAGTGAAAACTGCAGGAAATTCAGAACGGCAATGGGGAAAAGACTGAGAAACCAGCGTAAAATTTCTCCTGCAACATGTTCCTTTTGTTCTAGATGAACGAAAGACTCTCCACAGGCTCAGTTCTGAGGGAAAAATGACTTTGAATGCCGTAATTCATATATCTTGTTGAGAAAGCAATGTTTCATTTGAGATACAATCTACTCTCTTTAAATATATGAGGGGAGATACAAGCTTCAACTTGGCTTTCCAGTGAAAACAGCAGGAACTTAAAACCGGCACTAGGAAAAAGACTGAGAAACCAGAGTGAAATTTCTCCTGCAAACTGTTCCCTTTGTGCTACATAAATGAAAGTCCCTCCACATGCTCAGTTCTGAGGGATAAATGATTTTGAAAGCCGTCCTTCACCTAGCTTTCTGGACAAAAAATTTTCTTTTTAGTTACTAAGTCTTCTCCTTATATATATGAGGGGAGATACTAGCTCCAACTCGGTTATCCAGTGAAAACTGCAGGAAAATCTAAGTGGGTCTATGAAACACAGTGAGAATCCAGAGTAAAAGTTTCCCCTGCAAAGCGATCAAATTTGGCTAGATGAATGAAATTCTCTTCACATGCTCAGTTCTGAGAGATAAGTGTGTTTGAAAGCTGTCCTTCACCTAGCTTGTTGGGAACACAAAGTTTCTCTTCTGTTGCAAACAGCAGTCCATAAATTTATATGGGGAAGTAGTAGCTTCAACTCTGTTTTCCACAGAAAACTGCAGGAAATTCATACCAACTCTAGGAAACCGACTGAGAAACCAGAGTGAAATTTCTCCTGCAAACTGTCCCTATTTGCTAGATGAAGGAAACTCTCTCCACTTGCTCAGTTCTAAGATATAGGTGTGTTTGAAAGCAGTCTTTCACCTAGCTTTTTGTGAACACAGACTTTCTTATCAGTTGCAAACTACCCTCCATAATAATATACAGGTATGAAAAAGTTCCAACTCGGTTTTCCTGTAAAAACTGCAGGAATTTCAAATCGGCTCTATGAATCAAATGAGAAACCAGAGTAAATTTGTCCCCCGCAAAAAATTGTTTGTGCCTAATAATCGAAGTCTCCCCACATGCTCAGTTCTGAGAGATAAGTGTGTTCAAAGCCTTCCTTCACCTAGTTTGTTGGGAACACAAGGTTTCTTTTCAGTTGCAATCTACTCACGTTACTTATATAAAGGGAGATACAAGCTCCAAATCGGTTTACCAGTGAAAACTGCAGGAACTTCAATGCGGCAGTAGGAAAGAGTATGAGAATCCAGAGTAAAACTATCTCCTACAATGCAATCAAATTTGCTAGAAGAATGAACGTTTCTCGACATACTCTGTTCTGAGAGATAAGTGTGTTTGTAAGCCGTACTTCTCCCAGCTTGTTGGGAAGACAAAATTTCTTTTCAGATGCAACCTTACCTCCATACATGTATATGGGGAGGTACTAACACTAAATCCGTTTTACACTGAAACCTCCAGGAAATTCAAATCAGAACTAGCACACAGACTGAGAATCCAGAGTGAAATTTCTACTGCAAACTATTCCCTTTGTGCTAGATGAAAGAAAGCCTCTCCACATGCTCATTTCTGAGGGATAAATGACTTTGAAAGCTGTCCTTCACTTATCTTGTTGAGAAAACAAAGTTTCTTTTGAGTTACAATTTACTCTCCTTACATATATGAGGGGAGATACTAGCTCCAAATCGGTTTTCCAGGGAAAACTCAGGAATTTCTAACTGCCACTAGAAAACAGACTGAAAACCCAGAGTAAAAGATGCCCCTGCAACCAGTTCCATTTGGGTAGATGAATGAAAGAATCTCCACATGCTTAGTTTGATAGATAACTGTGTGAAACCCGTAATTCACCTAGGTTGGGGGAACAAAATGTTTCTTTTCAGTTGCAAGCTACACTCCATATATATATATGGGGAGTGACTATTTCCAACTCGATTTTCCAGTGAAAACGGCAGGAACTTCAAAATGGCACTAGGAAAAATACTGAGAAACCAGCGTGAAATTTCTCCTGCAAGCTCCTCCCTTTCTGCTAGATGAACGAAACTCTCTCCACATGCTCAGTTCTGAGGGATAAATGACTTTGAAAGCTGTCTTTCACATAGATTGTTGGGAAAACATAGATTCTTTTGAGTTACATACTACTATCTTTACATATATAAGGGCAGATTCTTGCTCCAAAAATGTTATCCAGTGAAAACAGAAGGAACTTCAAATCGGGATTAGGAAGCACACTGAGAATCCAGAGTGAAAGTTTCTCCTGAAAACCGATCAATTTTTGCTAGATGAACGAACGTCTCCCAAATGCTCAGTTCTGAGGGTTAAGTGTGTTTGAAAGCCATAATTCAACTAGCTTGGGTGGAACAAAAAGGTTCTTTTCAGTTGCAAACAGCACTCCTTACATATATAAGGGGAGTTACTAGCTCCAACTCTGTATTCCAGTGAAAACTGCAGGAACTTCATAGCGGCACTAGGAAACAGACTGAGTATACAAAGTAAAAGTTGCTCTTGCAAACCATTCCATTTGTGCTAGATGAAAGAACGTGTCTCCACATGCTCAGTTCTTATAGGAAACAGTGTGTGTAAGCCATCCTTCCCCTAGCTTGTTGGGAAAATGAACTTTCTTTTCAGTTGCAAAATCTACTCCAAATATTTATACGGAGTGCTACAAGCTCCAAATCAGTTTTCCACTGAAATCTGCAGGTATGTAAACCCGGCACTATGAAACAGAATGAGAATCCAGATTAAAAGTTTTTCCTGTAACTAGTTCCAAGTTTACTATATGAATGTACGTCTCTCCACATACTGAGTTCTGAGAGGTAAATGTGGGTGGAAGCCGTCCTTCAACTAGCTTGCTGGGCTTGCGAATTTTCTTTTCAGAAGCAAACTACAATACATTCATATATAAGGAGAGGTTCTAGCTCCAAGTCGTTTTCCTGTAAAATTGCAGGAACTTGTAACCAGCACAAGGATAGAGAGAAAAATCCGGAGAAAATGTTTCAACAGCAAACCTTTCCCTTTGTGCTTGATCAATGAATGCCTCTCCACATACTCCGATCTGAGAGGTATGTGTGTGTGAAAGCCGTCCTTCACATAGGTTGTTTGGAACACAAATTCTTTTCCATTGCAAACTACTCTCCATACGTATATATGGGGAAGTACTCGTTCCAACACGGATTTAAACTGAAAAATGCAGGAAAATCAACACGGCACTAGGAAATAGGCTGAGAAAACAGAGTGAAATTTCTCCTGCAAATAGTTCCCTTTGTGCTACATGAACTAACGTCTCTCCACCTACATGGCACTGAAAGATAACTGTCTGTGAATGCTGTAATTTACCTAGCTTGATGGGAAGACCAAGTTTCTTTTAATTTGCAAACTACAATCCATCAATATATATGGGGAGGAATTAGCTCCATCTCGGTTTTCCACTGTTAACTGAAGGAAGTTCAAACCAGCACTAGGAAACTGACTGAGAAACCAGAGTAAAAGCTTCCCTTGCAATCCGCTCCCTTTGTGCTGGATGAAAGAAACGCTCTCAAAATGCTCAGTTCTGAGAGATAATTGTGTGTGTAAGCCGTTCTTCATTTAGCTTGTTGGGAACACAAAGATTCTATTCAGTTGCAAACAACCCTCCTTTCTTATATATGGCGAGGCACTAGCTCCAACTGTGTTTTCCTGTGAGAACCACAGGAACATCCAAACAGCCCTAGGACACATCTTAGAAATAAGAGGAAAATTTTTACTGCAACCTGTTCCCTTTGTGCTAGATGAAGTAAAGTCTCTCCACATGCTCAGTTCTGATAAGTAACTTTGTGTGAAAGCGGTCCTTCACCTAGGCTGTGGGAACACAATGATCCTTTCCATTTGCAATCAACACTCCATATATATATATGGGGAGTGACTTTATCCAACTTGGTTTTACAGTGAAAACTGCAGGAATTTCAAACTGGCACTAGGAATCAGACTGAGAATCAAGAGTAAATGTTTCTCCTGCAAACCATTTGCTTTGCCCTACATCAAAGAAAATCTCTCCACAAACTCATTTCTGATGGGAAACAGTGTGTCAAAGCCACAATTCACCTGGCTTGTTGGGAACATGAACATTCTATTCAGTTGCCAAATCTACTCCATATATATATATAGAGTGCTACAAACTCCAAATCGGTTTTCCACTGAAATCTGCAGGAATTTTAACCCGTCACTAGGAAACAGACTGAGAATCCAGAATAAAAGTTTTTCCTCTAACTAATAACATTTTTTACTATATGAACATACGTCTCCCCACATACGCAGTTCTGAGAGGTAAATGTGTGTTAAAGCCGTCCTTGAAATCGCTTCATGTGAACGTGAAGTATCTTTTCATAAGCAATCTTCACTGCATACATATATAAGGGGAGGTTGTAACTCCAAATCGGTTTTCCTGTAAAATTGCAGGAACATGTAACCGGCACTAGGAAACAGACAAAGAATCCAGAGTAAAAGTTTCTCCAGGAAACATTTCCCATTGTGCTTGATGAACGAATGTTTCTCCACATGCACGGATCTGAGAGGTAGTTGTGTGTGGAAGTCATCCTTCGTATAGTGTGTTGGGAACACAAAGATTGTTTTCAATTGCAAACTACTCTCCATACATATATACAGGGAAGCAATGTTTCCACCATGGATTTACACTGGAAACTGCAGGAAATTCTACCCGGCATTAGGAAACAGACTGAGAATCCACAGTAAAATTTCTCCTGCATAAATTTCCCTTTGTGCTAGAAGAACAAAAGTCTCTCCACAGGCTCATTTCTGATAAGAAACTGTGTGTGAATGCCGTCCTTAAACTAGGTTATGTGAACACAATGTTACTTTTCAGTTACAAACTACACTTCATATAAACATACGGTAGTGACTGTTTCCAAATCGGCTTTCCAGTGAAAACTGCAGGAACTTAAAGCCAGCACTAGGAAACAGACTGAGAATCCAGAGTGTAAATTCACCTACAAATTTTTCCCTTTCTGCTAGATGAAGGAAAGTCTCTCCACATGCTCAGGTCTGAGGGATAAATAATTTGGAACAGAGATCTTCACCTGGCTTGTTGGGAAAAGAAAGTTTCTTTTGAGATACTAAATACTCTCCTTCCATATACGAGGGGAGATACTATCTCCAACACGGTTTTATAGTGAAAACTGCAGGAAATTTAAACCAGCACTAGGAAACACAATGAGAATCCAGAGAAAAATTTCCCCTGCAAAGCGATCAAATTTTGCTAGATGAACAAAATACTCTACACATGCTCAGTTCTGAGAGATAGGTGTGTTTGAAAGCCGTCCTTCACTACCTTGTTGGGAACACAAAGTTCCTTTTTTATTGCCAACAGCACTCCATACATATATATGGGGTGTTACTATCTCCAACTCGGTTTTCCACTGAAAACTGCACTAACTTCAACCCGGCACTAGGAAACAGACTGAGAAACCAGAGTGAAATTTATCCTGCATACCCTTCCCTATTTGCTAGATGAAGGAAACTCTCTCCACTTGCTCAGTTCTGAGATATAACTGTGTTTGAAAGCAGTCCTTCCCCAAGCTTGTTGGGAACACAAAGTTTCTTTCCAGTTGCAAACTTACCTCCATATATGTATATGGATAGGTACAATGTCCAAATCGGATTTACAGTGAAAACTCAAGGAAATTCAAATCGGCTCTAGGAAACAGACTTAGAAACCAGAATATAAGTTCCTCCTGCAACCCATTCTCTTAGTGCTAGGTGAACGAACATCTCTCCACATGATAAAATGTGAGAGATAAATGTGTTTGAATGTCTTCCTTCAATTATCTTGTTGGGAACACTAAGATACTTTTCAGTTGCAAACTACACAACATAAAATATATGAAGAGTTACAAGCTCAAACTCAGTTTTACACTGAAAACAGCAGGAAATTCATACAAGCACTAAGAAATAGACTGAGAATCCAGAGTAAAATTGTCTCCTGGAAAACATCCCGTTTGTGCTACATTAACGAAAGTCTCTCCACATGCAACGCACTGAGAGATATCTTTCTGTGAAAGCCATAGTTTACCTAGCTTCTTGGGAAGATGAAATTTCCTTTAAGTTGCAAACTACAATCCATCAATTTATATGGGGTAGTGTTACCTCCAACTCGGTTTTCCAGGAAACTTCAGGTAGTTAAAACCAGCACTGGGAAACAGACTGAGAAACCAGAGAAAAAGTTCCAGATGCAATCAGCTCCCTTTGTGCTGGATGAAAGTTCCGCTCTTGACATGCTCAGTTCTGAGAGAAAAGTGTGTGAAAGCCGTACTTCAATTAGGTTGTTGGGAACACAAAGGTTCTTTTGAGTTACAAATAACTATCCTTACATATATGAGGGGAGATACTAGTTCCAAATCTTCTTTCCAGTGAAAACTACAGGAGATTCACAACGGCAATGGGGAAAAGACTGAGAAACCAGCGTGAAATTTCTCCTGCAACATGTTCCCTTTGTTCTAGATGAACGAAAGACTCTCCACAGGCTCAGTTCTGAGGGAAAAAAGACTTTGAATGCCGTAATTCACATATTCTGTTGAGAAAGCAAAGATTCTTTTGAGTTACAATCTACTCTCTTTACATATATGAGGGGAGATACAAGCTCCATATTGGCTTTCCAGTGAAAACAGCAGGAAAATAAAACCGGCAGTAGGAAACAGACTGAGAAACCAGAGTGAAATTTCTCCTGCAAACTGTTCCCTTTGTGCTACATAAATGAAAGTCCCTCCACATGCTCAGTTCTGAGGGATAAATGATTTTGAAAGCCGTCGTTCACCTATCATCTTGGACAAAAAATTCTTTTTAGTTACTAAGTCTTCTCCTTAAATATATGAGGGGAGATACTAGCTCCAACTCGGTTATCCAGTGAAAACTGCAGGAAAATCTAAGTGGGTCGTTGAAACACACTGAGAATCCAGAGTAAAAGTGTCCCCTGCAAAGTGATCAAATTTTGCTAGATGAACGAAATTCTCTTCACATGTTCAGTTCTGAGAGATAAGTGTGTTTGAAAACCGTCTTTCACCTAGCTTGTTGGGAACACAAAGTTTCTCTTCTGTTGCAAACAGCAGTCCATAAATTTATATGGGGAAGTACTAGCTTCAACTCTGTTTTCCACAGAAAACTGCAGGAAATTCATACCAGCTCTAGGAAACAGACTGAGAAACCAGAGTGAAATTTCTCCTGCAAACTGTCCCTATTTATTAAATGAAGGAAACTCTCTCCACTTGCTCAGTTCTAAGATATAGGTGTGTTTGAAAACAGTCCTTCAACTAGCTTTTTGGGAACACAGACTTTCTTATCAGTTGCAAACTACCCTCCAAAATTATATACAGGGATGAAGAAGTTCCAACTCGATTTTCCTGTAAAAACTGCAGGAATTTCAAATCGGCACTATGAATCAACTGAGAAACCATAGTAAATGTGTCCCCGCAAAAAATTGCTTTGTGCCTAATGAACGAAAGTCTCACCACATGCTCAGTTCTGAGAGATAAGTGTGTTCAAAACCTTCCTTCACTTAGTTTGTTGGGAACACAAGGTTTCTTTTCAGTTGCAATTTACTCACCTTCCCTATATAAAGGGAGATACAAGCTCCAAATCGGTTTTCCCGTGAAAACTGCAGGAACTTCAATGCGGCACTAGGAAAGAGTATGAGAATCCAGAGTAAAACTATCTCCTGCAACGCAATCAAATTTGCTAGAAGAATGAACGTTTCTCGACATACTCTGTTCTGAGAGATAAGTGTGTTTGTAAGCCGTATATCTCCCAGCTTGTTGGGAAGACAAAATTTCTTTTCAGATGCAACCTTACCTCCATACATGTATATGGGGAGGTACTAACTCCAAATCCGTTTTACACTGAAACCTCCAGGAAATTCAAATCAGAACTAGCACACAGACTGAGAATCCAGAGTGAAATTTCTACTGCAAACATTTCCCATTGTGCTAGATGAAAGAAAGCCTCTCCACATGCTCATTTCTGAGGGAAAAATGACTTTGAAAACTGTCCTTCATTTATCTTGTTGAGAAAACCAAGTTTCTTTAGAGTTACAATTTACTCTCCTTACATATATGAGGGGAGATACTATCTCCAAATCGGTTTTCCAGGGAAAACTCAGGAATTTCTAACTGCCACTAGAAAACAGACTGAAAACCCAGAGTAAAAGATGCCCCTGCAACCAGTTCCATTTGGGTAGATGAATGAAAGAATCTCCACATGCTTAGTTTGATAGATAAATGTGTGAAAGCCGTAATTCACCTAGGTTGGGGGAAGACAATATTTCTTTTCAGTTGCAAGCTACACTCCATATATATATATGGGGAGTGACTATTTCCAACTCGATTTTCCAGTGAAAACGGCAGGAACTTCAAATCGGGATTAGGAAGCACACTGAGAATCCAGAGTGAAAGTTTCTCCTGCAAACCGATCAATTTTTGCTAGATGAACGAACGTCTCTCCAAATGCTCAATTCTGAGAGTTAAGTGTGTTTGAAAGCCATAATACAACTAGCTTGGGTGGAACACAAAGGTTCTTTTCAGTTGCAAACAGCACTCCTTACATATATAAGGGGAGTTACTAGCTCCAAATCTGTATTCCACTGAAAACTGCAGGAACTTCAAAGCGGCACTTGGAAACAGACTGAGTATACAAAGTAAAAGTTGCTCTTGCAAACCATTCCATTTGTGCTAGATGAAAGAACGTGTCTCCACATGCTCAGTTCTTATAGGAAACAGTGTGTGTAAGCCATCCTTCCCCTAGCTTGTTTGGAAAATGAACTTTCTTTTCAGTTGCAAAATCTACTCCAAATATTTATACAGAGTGCTACAAGCTCCAAATCAGTTTTCCACTGAAATCTGCAGGTATATAAACCCGGCACTATGAAACAGAATGAGAATCCAGATTAAAAGTTTTTCCTGTAACTAATTCCACGTTTACTATATGAATATACGTCTCTCAACATACTGAGTTCTGAGAGATAAATGTGGGTGGAAGCCGTCCTTCAACTAGCTTGCTGGGCATGCGAAGTTTCTTTTCAGAAGCAAACTACACTACGTTCATATATAAGGAGAGGTTCTAGCTCCAAGTCGTTTTCCTGTAAAATTGCAGGAACTTGTAACCAGCACTAGGATACAGAGAAAAATCCGGAGAAAATATTTCAACAGCAAACCTTTCCCATTGTGTTTGATGAATGAATGCCTCTCCACATTCTCCGATCTGAGATGTATCTGTGTGTGAAAGTCGTCCTTCACATAGGTTGTTTGGAACACAAAGATTATTTTCCATTGCAAACTACTCTCCATACGTATATATGGGGAAGTACTAGTTCCAACACGGATTTAAACTGAAAAATGCAGGAAATTCAACACGGCACTAGGAAATAGGCTGAGAAACCAGAGTGAAATTTCTCCTGCAACCAGATCCCTTTGTGCTACATGAACTAACGTCTCTCCACCTGCATGGCACTGAGAGAAAACTGTCTGTGAATGCTGTATTTTACCTGGCATGATGGGAAGACCAAGTTTCTTTTAATTTGCAAACTACAATCCATCAATATATATGGGGAGGAATTAGCTCCAACTCGGTTTTCCACTGTAAACTGAAGGAAGTTCAAACCAGCACTAGGAAACTGACTGAGAAACCAGAGTAAAAGCTTCCCTTGCAATCCGCTCCCTTTGTGCTGGATGAAAGAACCGCTCTCAAAATGCTCAGTTCTGAGAGATAATTGTGTTTGAAAGCCTTTCTTCATTTAGCTTGTTGGGAACACAAAGATTCTTTTCAGTAGCCAACAACCCTCCTTTCATATATATGGCGAGGCACTAGCTCCAACTGTGTTTTCCAGTGAGAACCACAGGAACATCAAACCGGCCCTAGGACACAACGTAGAAACCAGACGGAAATTTCTACTGCATCCTGTTCCCTTTGTGCTAGATGAAGTAAAGACTCTCCACATGCTCAGTTCTGATAAGAATATTTGTGTGAAAGCGGTCCTTCAACTGGGCTGTGGGAACACAATGATCCTTTAAATTTGCAAGCAACACTCCATTTATATATATGGAGAGTGACTTTACCCAACTTGGTTTTCCAGTGAAAACTGCAGGAATTTCAAACTGGCACTAGGAATCAGACTGAGAATCAAAAGTAAATATTTCTCCTGCAAACAATTCGCTTTGCCCTACATCAACGAAAATCTCTCCACAAACTCAGTTCTGATGGGAAACAGTGTGTCAAAGCCACAATTCACCTAGCTTGTTGGGAACATGAACATTCTATTCAGTTGCAAAGTCTACTCCATATATATATACGGAGTGCTACAACCTCCAAATCGGTTTTCCACTTAAAATCTGCAGGAATTTTAACCCATTACTAGGAAACAGACTGAGAATCCAGAATAAAAGTTTTTCCTCTAACTAATGACATTTTTACTATATGAACGTAGGTCTCTCCACATACGCAGTTCTGAGAGGTAAATGTGTTTTAAAGCCGTCCTTGAAATCGCTTCATGTGCACGTGAAGTATCTTTTCAGAAGCAATCTTCACTGCATACATATATAAGGGGAGGTTGTAGCTCCAACTCGGTTTTCCTGTAAAATTGCAGGAACATGTAACCGACACTAGGAAACAGACAAAGGATCCAGAGTAAAAGTTTCTCCAGGAAACATTTCCCATTGTGCTTGATGAACGAATGTATCTCCACATGCACGGATCTGAGAGGTAGTTGTGTTTGAAAGTCATCCTTCGCATAGGGTGTTGGGAACACAAAGATTGTTTTCAAATGCCAACTGCTCTCCATACATATATACAGGGAAGCAATGTTTCCACCATGGATTTACACTGGAAACTGCAGGAAATTCTACCCGGCACTAGGAAACAGACTGAGAATCCACAGTAAAATTTCTCCTGCATAAATTTCCCTTTGTGCTAGAAGAACAAAAGTCTCTCCACAGGCTCATTTCTGATAAGTAACTGTGTGTGAATGCCATCCTTAAACTAGGTTATGGGAACACAATGTTACTTTTCAGTTACACACTACACTTCATATAAACATATGGTAGTGACTATTTCCAAATCGGCTTTCCAGTGAAAACTGCAGGAACTTAAAGCCAGCACTAGGAAACAGACTGAGAAACCAGAGTGTAAATTCACCTGCAAACTTTTCCCTTTCTGCTAGATGAAGGAAAGTCTCTCCACATGCTCACTTCTGAGGGATAAATAATTTGGAACACAGTCCTTCACCTAGCTTGTTGGGAAAAGAAAGTTTCTTTAGAGATACTAAATACTCTCCTTCCATATACGAGGGGAGATACTATCTCCAACACGGTTTTCCAGTGAAAACTGCAGGAAATTTAAACCGGCACTAGGAAACACAATGAGAATCCAGAGTAAAATTTCCCCTGCAAAGCGATCAAATTTTGCTAGATGAACGAAATCCTCTACACATGCTCAGTTCTGAGAGATAAGTGTGTTTGAAAGCCGTCCTTCACTGGATTGTTGGGAACACAAAGTTCCTTTTCTATTGACAACAGCACTCCATACATATATATGGGGAGTTACTATCTCCAACTAGGTTTTCCACTGAAAACTGCACTAAATTCAACCCGGCACTTGGAAACAGACTGAGAAACCAGAGTGAAATTTATCCTGCAACATGTTCCCTTTGTTCTAGATGAACGAAAGACTCTCCACAGGCTCAGTTCTGATGGAAAAATGACTTTGAATGCCGTAATTCACATATCTTTTTCAGAAAGCAAATTTTATTTTGAGTTACAATCTACTCTCTTTACATATATGAGGGGAGATACAAGCTCCAACTTGGCTTTACAGTGAAAACAGCAGGAACTTAAAACCGGCACTAGGAAACAGACTGAGAAACCAGAGTGAAATTTCTCCTGCAAACTGTTCTCTTTGTGCTACATAAATGAAAGTCCCTCCACATGCTCAGTTCTGAGGGATAAATGATTTTGAAAGCCGTCCTTCACCTAGCTTCTTGGGCAAAAATGGTTCTTTTTAGTTACTAAGTATTCTCCTTACATATATGAGGGGAGATACTAGCTCCAACTCGGTTATCCAGTGAAAACTGCAGGAAATTCTAAGTGGGTCTATGAAAAACACTGAGAATCCAGAGTAAAAGTGTCCACTGCAAAGCGATCAAATTTTGCTAGATGAACGAAATTCTCTTCACATGCTCAGTTCTGAGAGATAAGTGTGTTTGAAAGCCGTCCTTCACCTAGCTTGTTGGGAACACAAAGTTTCTCTTCTGTTGCAAACAGCAGTCCATAAATTTATATGGGGAAGTACTAGCTTCAACTCTGTTTTCCACAGAAAACTGCAGGAAATTCATACCAGCTCTAGGAAACAGACTGAGAAAGCAGAGTGAAATTTCTCTTGCAAACTGTCCCTATTTGTTAGATGAAGGAAACTCTCTCCACTTGCTCAGTTCTAAGATATAGGTGTGTTTGAAAGCAGACCTTCACCTAGCTTTTTGGGCACACAGACTTTCTTATCATTTGCAAACTACCCACCATACATATATACAGGGATGAAGAAGTTCCAACTAGGTTTTCTGTAAAAACAGCAGGAATTTCAAATCAGCACTATGAATCAACTGAGAAACCAGACTAAATGTGTCCCCCGCAAAAAATTGCTTTGTGCCTAATGAACGAAAGTCTCACCACATGCTCAGTTCTGAGAGATAAGTGTGTTCAAAACCTTCCTTCACTTAGTTTGTTGGGAACACAAGGTTTCTTTTCAGTTGCAATTTACTCACCTTCCCTATATAAAGGGAGATACAAGCTCCAAATCGGTTTTCCCGTGAAAACTGCAGGAACTTCAATGCGGCACTAGGAAAGAGTATGAGAATCCAGAGTAAAACTATCTCCTGCAACGCAATCAAATTTGCTAGAAAAATGAACGTTTCTCGACATACTCTGTTCTGAGAGACAAGTGTTTTTGTAAGCCGTACTTCTCCCAGCTTGTTGGGAAGACAAAATTTCTTTTCAGATGCAACCTTACCTCCATACAGGTATATGGGGAGGTACTAACTCCAAATCCGTTTTACACTGAAACCTCCAGGAAATTCAAATCAGAACTAGCACACAGACTGAGAATCCAGAGTGAAATTTCTACTGCAAACAGTTCCCATTGTGCTAGATGAAAGAAAGCCTCTCCACATGCTCATTTCTGAGGGAAAAATGACTTTGAAAACTGTTCTTCATTTATCTTGTTGAGAAAACAAAGTTTCTTTAGAGTTACAATTTACTCTCCTTACATATATGAGGGGAGATACTATCTCCAAATCGGTTTTCCAGGGAAAACTCAGGAATTTCTGACTGCCACTAGAAAACAGACTGAAAACCCAGAGTAAAAGATGCCCCTGCAACCAGTTCCATTTGGGTAGATGAATGAAAGAATCTCCACATGCTTAGTTTGATAGATAACTGTGTGAAAGCCGTAATTCACCTAGGTTGGGGGAAGACAATATTTCTTTTCAGTTGCAAGCTACACTCCATATATATATATGGGGAGTGACTATTTCCAACTCGATTTTCCAGTGAAAACGGCAGGAACTTCAAATCGGGATTAGGAAGCACACTGAGAATCCAGAGTGAAAGTTTCTCCTGCAAACCGATCAATTTTTGCTAGATGAACGAACGTCTCTCCAAATGCTCAGTTCTGAGGGTTAAGTGTGTTTGAAAGCCATAATACAACTAGCTTGGGTGGAACACAAAGGTTCTTTTCAGTTGCAAACAGCACTCCTTACATATATAAGGGGAGTTACTAGCTCCAAATCTGTATTCCACTGAAAACTGCAGGAACTTCAAAGCGGCACTTGGAAACAGACTGAGTATACAAAGTAAAAGTTGCTCTTGCAAACCATTCCATTTGTGCTAGATGAAAGAACGTGTCTCCACATGCTCAGTTCTTATAGGAAACAGTGTGTGTAAGCCATCCTTCCCCTAGCTTGTTTGGAAAATGAACTTTCTTTTCAGTTGCAAAATCTACTCCAAATATTTATACAGAGTGCTACAAGCTCCAAATCAGTTTTCCACTGAAATCTGCAGGTATGTAAACCCGGCACTATGAAACAGAATGAGAATCCAGATTAAAAGTTTTTCCTGTAACTAATTCCACGTTTACTATATGAATATACGTCTCTCAACATACTGAGTTCTGAGAGGTAAATGTGGGTGGAAGCCGTCCTTCAACTAGCTTGCTGGGCATGCGAAGTTTCTTTTCAGAAGCAAACTACACTACGTTCATATATAAGGAGAGGTTCTAGCTCCAAGTCGTTTTCCTGTAAAATTGCAGGAACTTGTAACCAGCACTAGGATACAGAGAAAAATCCGGAGAAAATATTTCAACAGCAAACCTTTCCCATTGTGTTTGATGAATGAATGCCTCTCCACATTCTCCGATCTGAGATGTATCTGTGTGTGAAAGTCGTCCTTCACATAGGTTGTTTGGAACACAAAGATTATTTTCCATTGCAAACTACTCTCCATACGTATATATGGGGAAGTACTAGTTCCAACACGGATTTAAACTGAAAAATGCAGGAAATTCAACACGGCACTAGGAAATAGGCTGAGAAACCAGAGTGAAATTTCTCCTGCAACCAGATCCCTTTGTGCTACATGAACTAACGTCTCTCCACCTGCATGGCACTGAGAGAAAACTGTCTGTGAATGCTGTATTTTACCTGGCATGATGGGAAGACCAAGTTTCTTTTAATTTGCAAACTACAATCCATCAATATATATGGGGAGGAATTAGCTCCAACTCGGTTTTCCACTGTAAACTGAAGGAAGTTCAAACCAGCACTAGGAAACTGACTGAGAAACCAGAGTAAAAGCTTCCCTTGCAATCCGCTCCCTTTGTGCTGGATGAAAGAACCGCTCTCAAAATGCTCAGTTCTGAGAGATAATTGTGTTTGAAAGCCTTTCTTCATTTAGCTTGTTGGGAACACAAAGATTCTTTTCAGTAGCCAACAACCCTCCTTTCATATATATGGCGAGGCACTAGCTCCAACTGTGTTTTCCAGTGAGAACCACAGGAACATCAAACCGGCCCTAGGACACAACGTAGAAACCAGACGGAAATTTCTACTGCATCCTGTTCCCTTTGTGCTAGATGAAGTAAAGACTCTCCACATGCTCAGTTCTGATAAGAAAATTTGTGTGAAAGCGGTCCTTCAACTGGGCTGTGGGAACACAATGATCCTTTAAATTTGCAAGCAACACTCCATTTATATATATGGAGAGTAACTTTACCCAACTTGGTTTTCCAGTGAAAACTGCAGGAATTTCAAACTGGCACTAGGAATCAGACTGAGAATCAAAAGTAAATATTTCTCCTGCAAACAATTCGCTTTGCCCTACATCAACGAAAATCTCTCCACAAACTCAGTTCTGATGGGAAACAGTGTGTCAAAGCCACAATTCACCTAGCTTGTTGGGAACATGAACATTCTATTCAGTTGCAAAGTCTACTCCATATATATATACGGAGTGCTACAACCTCCAAATCGGTTTTCCACTTAAAATCTGCAGGAATTTTAACCCATTACTAGGAAACAGACTGAGAATCCAGAATAAAAGTTTTTCCTCTAACTAATGACATTTTTACTATATGAACGTAGGTCTCTCCACATACGCAGTTCTGAGAGGTAAATGTGTTTTAAAGCCGTCCTTGAAATCGCTTCATGTGCACGTGAAGTATCTTTTCAGAAGCAATCTTCACTGCATACATATATAAGGGGAGGTTGTAGCTCCAACTCGGTTTTCCTGTAAAATTGCAGGAACATGTAACCGGCACTAGGAAACAGACAAAGGATCCAGAGTAAAAGTTTCTCCAGGAAACATTTCCCATTGTGCTTGATGAACGAATGTATCTCCACATGCACGGATCTGAGAGGTAGTTGTGTTTGAAAGTCATCCTTCGCATAGGGTGTTGGGAACACAAAGATTGTTTTCAAATGCCAACTGCTCTCCATACATATATACAGGGAAGCAATGTTTCCACCATGGATTTACACTGGAAACTGCAGGAAATTCTACCCGGCACTAGGAAACAGACTGAGAATCCACAGTAAAATTTCTCCTGCATAAATTTCCCTTTGTGCTAGAAGAACAAAAGTCTCTCCACAGGCTCATTTCTGATAAGTAACTGTGTGTGAATGCCATCCTTAAACTAGGTTATGGGAACACAATGTTACTTTTCAGTTACACACTACACTTCATATAAACATATGGTAGTGACTATTTCCAAATCGGCTTTCCAGTGAAAACTGCAGGAACTTAAAGCCAGCACTAGGAAACAGACTGAGAAACCAGAGTGTAAATTCACCTGCAAACTTTTCCCTTTCTGCTAGATGAAGGAAAGTCTCTCCACATGCTCACTTCTGAGGGATAAATAATTTGGAACACAGTCCTTCACCTAGCTTGTTGGGAAAAGAAAGTTTCTTTTGAGATACTAAATACTCTCCTTCCATATACGAGGGGAGATACTATCTCCAACACGGTTTTCCAGTGAAAACTGCAGGAAATTTAAACCGGCACTAGGAAACACAATGAGAATCCAGAGTAAAATTTCCCCTGCAAAGCGATCAAATTTTGCTAGATGAACGAAATCCTCTACACATGCTCAGTTCTGAGAGATAAGTGTGTTTGAAAGCCGTCCTTCACTGGATTGTTGGGAACACAAAGTTCCTTTTCTATTGACAACAGCACTCCATACATATATATGGGGAGTTACTATCTCCAACTAGGTTTTCCACTGAAAACTGCACTAAATTCAACCCGGCACTTGGAAACAGACTGAGAAACCAGAGTGAAATTTATCCTGCAACATGTTCCCTTTGTTCTAGATGAACGAAAGACTCTCCACAGGCTCAGTTCTGATGGAAAAATGACTTTGAATGCCGTAATTCACATATCTTTTTCAGAAAGCAAATTTTATTTTGAGTTACAATCTACTCTCTTTACATATATGAGGGGAGATACAAGCTCCAACTTGGCTTTACAGTGAAAACAGCAGGAACTTAAAACCGGCACTAGGAAACAGACTGAGAAACCAGAGTGAAATTTCTCCTGCAAACTGTTCTCTTTGTGCTACATAAATGAAAGTCCCTCCACATGCTCAGTTCTGAGGGATAAATGATTTTGAAAGCCGTCCTTCACCTAGCTTCTTGGGCAAAAATGGTTCTTTTTAGTTACTATGTATTCTCCTTACATATATGAGGGGAGATACTAGCTCCAACTCGGTTATCCAGTGAAAACTGCAGGAAATTCTAAGTGGGTCTATGAAAAACACTGAGAATCCAGAGTAAAAGTGTCCACTGCAAAGCGATCAAATTTTGCTAGATGAACGAAATTCTCTTCACATGCTCAGTTCTGAGAGATAAGTGTGTTTGAAAGCCGTCCTTCACCTAGCTTGTTGGGAACACAAAGTTTCTCTTCTGTTGCAAACAGCAGTCCATAAATTTATATGGGGAAGTACTAGCTTCAACTCTGTTTTCCACAGAAAACTGCAGGAAATTCATACCAGCTCTAGGAAACAGACTGAGAAAGCAGAGTGAAATTTCTCTTGCAAACTGTCCCTATTTGTTAGATGAAGGAAACTCTCTCCACTTGCTCAGTTCTAAGATATAGGTGTGTTTGAAAGCAGACCTTCACCTAGCTTTTTGGGCACACAGACTTTCTTATCATTTGCAAACTACCCACCATACATATATACAGGGATGAAGAAGTTCCAACAAGGTTTTCTGTAAAAACAGCAGGAATTTCAAATCAGCACTATGAATCAACTGAGAAACCAGACTAAATGTGTCCCCCGCAAAAAATTGCTTTGTGCCTAATGAACGAAAGTCTCACCACATGCTCAGTTCTGAGAGATAAGTGTGTTCAAAACCTTCCTTCACTTAGTTTGTTGGGAACACAAGGTTTCTTTTCAGTTGCAATTTACTCACCTTCCCTATATAAAGGGAGATACAAGCTCCAAATCGGTTTTCCCGTGAAAACTGCAGGAACTTCAATGCGGCACTAGGAAAGAGTATGAGAATCCAGAGTAAAACTATCTCCTGCAACGCAATCAAATTTGCTAGAAGAATGAACGTTTCTCGACATACTCTGTTCTGAGAGATAAGTGTGTTTGTAAGCCGTACTTCTCCCACCTTGTTGGGAAGACAAAATTTCTTTTCAGATGCAACCTTACCTCCATACAAGTATATGGGGAGGTACTAATTCCAAATCCGTTTTACACTGAAACCTCCAGGAAATTCAAATCAGAACTAGCACACAGACTGAGAATCCAGAGGGAAATTTCTACTGCAACATGTTCCCTTTGTGCTAGATGAACGAAAGCCTCTCCACATGCTCATTTCTGAGGGATAAATGACTTTGAAAGCTGTCCTTCACTTATCTTGTTGAGAAAACAAAGTTTCTTTTGAGTTACAATTTACTCTCCTTACATATATGAGGGGAGATACTATCTCCAAATCGGTTTTCCAGGGAAAACTCAGGAATTTCTAACTGGCACTAGAAAACAGACTGAAAATCCAGAGTAAAAGATGCCACTGCAACCAGTTCCATTTGGGTAGATGAATGAAAGAATCTCCACATGCTTAGTTTGATAGATAACTGTGTGAAAGCCGTAATTCACCTAGGTTGTGGGAACACAATGTTCCTTTTCAGTTTCAAGCTACACTCCATATATATATATGGGGAGTGACTATTTCCAACTCGATTTTCCAGTGAAAACGGCAGGAACTTCAAAATGGCACTAGGAAAAATACTGAGAAACCAGCGTGAAATTTCTCCTGCAACCTCTTCCCTTTCTGCTAGATGAAAGAAACTCTCTCCACATGCTCAGTTCTGAGGGATAAATGACTTTGAAAGCCGTCCTTCACTTAGCTTGTTGGGAAAACATAGATTCTTTTGAGTTACAAACTACTATCTTTACATATATAAGGGCAGATACTTTCTCCAACAATGTTATCCAGTGAAAACAGCAGGAACTTCAAATCGGGATTAAGAAACACACTAAAAATCCAGAGTGAAAGTTTCTCCTGCAAACCGATCACTTTTTGCTAGATGAACGAACGTCTCTCCAAATGTTCAGTTCTGAGAGTTAAGTGTGTTTGAAAGCCATAATTCAACTAGCTTGGGTGGAACACAAAGGTTCTTTTCAGTTGCAAACAGCACTCCTTACATATATAAGGGGAGTTACTAGCTCCAACTCTGTATTCCAGTGAAAACTGCAGGAACATCAAAGCGGCACTAAGAAACAGACTGAGTATACAAAATAAAAGTTTCTCTTGCAAACCATTCCATTTGTGCTAGATGAAAGAACGTGTCTCCACATGCTCAGATCTTATAGGAAACAGTGTGTGTAAGCCATCATTCCCCTAGCTTGTTGGGAAAATGAACTTTCTTTTCAGTTGCAAAATCAACTCCATATATTTATACGGAGTGCTACAAGCTCCAAATCAGTTTTCCACTGAAATCTGCAGGTATGTAAACCCGGCACTATGAAACAGAATGAGAATCCAGATTAAAAGTTTTTCCTGTAACTAGTTCCATGTTTACTATATGAATGAACGTCTCTCCACATACTGAGTTCTGAGAGGTAAATGTGGGTGGAAGCCGTCCTTCAACTAGCTTGCTGGGCATGCGAAGTTTCTTTTCAGAAGCAAACTACACTACATTCATATATAAGGAGAAGTTCTATCTCCAACTCGTTTTCCTGTAAAATTGCAGGAATTTGTAACCAGTACTAGTATACAGAGAAAAATCCGGAGAAAATGTTTCAACAGCAAACCTTTCCCATTGTGCTTGATGAATGAATGCCTCTCCACATTCTCCGATCTGAGAGGTATGTGTGTGTGAAAGTCGTCCTTCACATAGGTTGTTTGGAACACTGTTTTTTTCCATTGCAAACTACTCTCCATACGTATATATAGGGAAGTACTCGTTCCAACACGGATTTACACTGAAAAATGCAGGAAATTCAACACGGCACTAGGAAATAAGCTGAGAAACAAGAGTGAAATTTCTCCTGCAACCAGTTCCCTTTGTGCTACATGAACTAACGTCTCTCCACCTGCATGGCACTGAGAGAAAACTGTCTGTGAATGCTGTAATTTACCTAGCTTGATGGGAAGACCAAGTTTCTTTTAAGTTGCAAATTACAATCCATCAATATATATCGGGAGGAATTAACTCCAACTCGGTTTTCCACTGTAAACTGAAGGAAGTTCAAACCAGCACTAGGAAACTCACTGAGAAACCAGAGTAAAAGCTTCCCTTGCAATCCGCTCCCTTTGTGCTGGATGAAATAACCGCTCTCAAAATGCTCAGTTCTGAGAGATAATTGTGTCTTTAAGCCGTTCTTCATTTAGTTTGTTGGGAACACAAAGATTCTATTCAGTTGCAAACAACCCTCCTTTCATATATATGGCGAGGCACTAGCTCCAACTGTTTTTTCCAGTGAGAATCGCAGGAACATCAAACGGTCCTAGGACACAATTTAGAAACCAAAGGAAAATTTCTACTGCAACCTGTTCCCTTTGTGCTAGATGAAGTAAAGTCTCTCCACATGCTCATTTCTGATAAGTAACTTTGTGTGAAAGTGGTACTTCACCTAGGCTGTGGGAACACAATGATCTTTTCCATTTGCAAGCAACACTCCATATATATATATGGGGAGTGACTTTACCCAACTTGGTTTTCCAGTGAAAACTGCAGGAATTTCAAACTGGCACTAGGAATCAGACTGAGAATCAAGAGTAAATGTTTCTCCTGCAAACCATTCGCTTTGCCGTACATCAACGAAAATCTCTCCACAAACTCAGTTCTGATGGGAAACAGTGTGTCAAAGCCACAATTCACCTAGCTTGTTGGGAACATGAACATTCTATTCAGTTGCAAAGTCTACTCCATATATATATACGGAGTGCTACAACCTCCAAATCGGTTTCCACTGAAATCTGCAGGAATCTTAACCCGTCACTAGGAAACAGACTGAGAATCCAGAATAAAAGTTTTTCCTCTAACTAATAACATTTTTACTATATGAACTTAGGTCTCCCCACATACACAGTTCTGAGAGGTAAATGTGTGTTAAAGCCGTCCTTGAAATCGCTTCATGTGAACGTGAAGTATCTTTTCAGAAGCAATCTTCACTTCATACATATATAAGGGGAGGTTGTAGCTCCAACTCGGTTTTCCAGTAAAATTGCAGGAACATGTACCCGACACTAGGAATCAGACAAAGGATCCAGAGTAAAAGTTTCTCCAGGAAACATTTCCCATTTTGCTTGATGAACGAATGTATCTCCACATGCACGGATCTGAGAGGTAGTTGTGTGTGGAAGTTATCATTCGCATAGGGTGTTGGGAACAAAAAGATTGTTTTCAATTGCAAAATACTCTCCATACATATATACAGGGAAGCAATGTTTCCAACATGGTTTTACACTGAAAACTGCAGGAAATTCTACCCGGCACTAGGAAACAGACTGAGAATCCACAGTAAAATTTCTCCTGCATAAATTTCCCTTTGTGCTAGAAGAACAAAAGTCTCTCCACAGGCTCATTTCTGATAAGAAACTGTGTGTGAATGCCATCCTTAAACTAGGTTATGGGAACACAATGTTACTTTTCAGTTACAAACTTCACTTCATATAAACATATGGTAGTGACTTTTTCCCAATTGGCTTTCCAGTGAAAACTGCAGGAACTTAAAGCCAGAACTAGAAAACAGACTGAGAAACCATGAGTGTAAATTCACCTGCAAACTTTTCCCTTTCTGCTAGATGAAGGAAAGTCTCTCCACATGCTCAGTTTTGAGGGATAAATAATTTGGAACACAGACCTTCACCTAGCTTGTTGGGAAAAGAAAGTTTCTTTTGAGATACTAAATAGTCTTCTTCCATATACGAGGGGAGATACTATCTCCAACACGGTTTTCCAGTGAAAACTGCAGGAAATTTAAACCGGCACTAGGAAACACAATAAGAATCCAGAGTAAAAATTTCCCCTGCAAATTGATCAAATTTTGCTAGATGAACAAAATACTGTACACATGCTCAGTTCTGAGAGATAAGTGTGTTTGAAAGCCGTCCTTCACTAGCTTGTTGGGAACACAAAGTTCCTTTTCTATTGCCAACAGCACTCCATACATATATATGGGGAGTTACTACCTCCAACTCGGTTTTCCACTGAAAGCTGCACTAACTTCAACCCGGTACTAGGAAACAGACTGAGAAACCAGAGTGAAATTTATCCTGCAAACCCTTCCCTATTTGCTAGATGAAGGAAACTCTCTCCACTTGCTCAGTTCTGACATATAACTGTGTTTGAAAGCTGTCCTTCCCCAAGCTTGTTGGGAACACAAAGTTTCTTTTCAGTTGCAAACTTACCTCCATATATGTATATGGAAAGGTACAAACTCCAAATCGGATTTACAGTGAAAACTCAAGGAAATTCTAATCGGCTCTAGGAAACAGACTTAGAAACCAGAATATAAGTTCATCCTGCAACCCATTCTCTTAGTGCTAGATGAACGAACGTCTCTCCACATGCTAAAATGTGAGAGATAAATGTGTTTGAATGTCTTCCTTCAATTATCTTGTTGGGAACACTAAGATACTTTTCAGTTGCAAACTACGCAACATAAAATATATGAGGAGTTACTAGCTCAAACTCAGTTTTACACTGAAAACAGCAGGAAATTCATACAAGCACTAGGAAATAGACTGAGAAACCAGAGTAAAATTGTCTCCTGGTAAACGTCCCGTTTGTGCTACATTAACGAAAGTCTCTCCACATGCAATGCACTGAGAGATAACTTTCTGTGAAATCCATAGTTTACCTAGCTTCTTGGGAAGATGAAATTTCTTTTCAGTTGCAAACTACAATCCATCAATCTATATGGGGAAGTGTTACCTCCAACTCGGTTTTCCAGGGTAAATTTCAGGTAGTTAAAACCAGCACTGGGAAACAGACTGAGAAACCAGAGATATAATTCCTCAAGCAATCAGCTCCCTTTGTGCTGGATGAAAGATCCGCTCTTGACATGCTCATTTCTGAGAGAAAAGTGTGTGAAAGCCGTACATCAATTAGGTTGTTGGGAACACAAAGGTTCTTTTGAGTTACAAATAACTATCTTTACATATATGAGGGGAGATACTATATCCAAATCTACTTTCCAGTGAAAACTGCAGGAAGTTCACAAAGGCAATGGGGAAAAGACTGAGAAACCAGCGTGAAATTTCTCCTGCAACATGTTCCCTTTGTTCTAGATGAACGAAAGTCTCTCCAAAGGCTCAGTTCTGA
The DNA here is from genome assembly GCF_036321535.1 of Camelus dromedarius. NCBI lineage: Eukaryota > Metazoa > Chordata > Mammalia > Artiodactyla > Camelidae > Camelus > Camelus dromedarius. The sequence goes on along the minus strand of NC_087473.1, from coordinate 8,799,181 downwards.
GGGAAAAATGACTTTGAATGCCGTAATTCATATATCTTGTTGAGAAAGCAAAGTTTCTTTTGAGTTACAATCTACTCTCTTTACATATATGAGGGGAGATACAAGCTCCAACTTGGCTTTCCAGTGAAAACAGCAGGAACTTAATACAGGCACTAGGAAACAGACTGAGAAACCAGAGTGAAATTACTCCTGCAAACTCTTCCCTTTGTGCTACATAAATGAAAGTCCCTCCACATGCTCAGTTCTGAGGGATAAATGATATTGAAAGCCGTCCTTCACCTAGCTTCTTTGACAAAAAAGTTTCTTTTTAGTTACTAAGTATTCTCCTTACATATATGAGGGGAGATACTAGCTCCAACTCGGTTATCCAGTGAAAACTGCAGGAAATTCAAAGTGGCACTATGAAACACATTGAGGATCCAGAGTAAAAGTTTCCCATGCAAAGCGATCAAATTTTGCTAGATGAACGAAATACACTTCACATGTTCAGTTCTGAGAGATAAGTGTGTTTGAAAGCCGTCCTTCAAATAGCTTGTTGGGAACACAAAGTTTCTCTTCTGTTGCAAACAGCAGTCCATAAATTTATATGGGGAAGTACTAGCTTCAACTCTGTTTTCCACAGAAAACTGCAGGAAATTCATACCAGCTCTAGGAAACAGACTGAGAAACCAGAGTGAAATTTCTCCTGCAAACAGTCCCTATTTGCTAGATGAAGGAAACTCTCTCCACTTGCTCAGTTCTAAGATATAGGTGTGTTTGCAAGCAGAACTTCACCTAGCTTTTTGGGAACACAGACTTTCTTATCAGTTGCAAACTACCCTCCATACTTATATACAGGGATGAAGAAGTTCCAACTCGATTTTCCTGTAAAAACTGCAGGAATTTCAAATCGGCTCTATGAATCAACTGAGAAACCAGAGTAAATGTGTCCCCCGCAAAAAATTGCTTTGTGCCTAATGATCGAATGTCTCCCCACATGCTCAGTTCTGAGAGATAAGTGTGTTCAAACCTTCCTTCACCTAGTTTGTTGGGAACACAAGGTTTCTTTTCAGTTGCAATCTACTCAACTTACTTATATAAAGGGAGATACAAGCTCCAAATCGGTTTTCCAGTGTAAACTGCAGGAACTCCAATGCGGCACTAGGAAAGAGTATGAGAATCCAGAGTAAAACTATCTCCTGCAACGCAATCAAATTTGCTAGAAGAATGAACGTTTCTCGACATACTCTGTTCTGAGAGATAAGTGTGTTTGTAAGCCGTACTTCTCCCAGCTTGTTGGGAAGACAAAATTTCTTTTCAGATGCAACCTTACCTCGATACATGTATATGGGGAGGTACTAACTCCAAATCCGTTTTACACTGAAACCTCCAGGAAATTCAAATCAGAACTAGCACACAGACTTAGAATCCAGAGTGAGATTTCTACTGCAAACTGTTCCCTTTGTGCTAGATGAAAGAAAGCCTCTCCACATGCTCATTTCTGAGGGATAAATGACTTTGAAAGCTGTCCTTCAATTATCTTGTTGAGAAAACAAAGTTTCTTTTGAGTTACAATTTACTCTCCTTACATATATGAGGGGAGATACTAGCTCCAAATCGGTTTTCCAGGGAAAACTCAGGAATTTCAAACTGGCACTAGAAAACAGACAGAAAATCCAGAGTAAAAATGCCCCTGCAACCAGTTCCATTTTGGTAGATGAATGAAAGTATCTCCACATGCTTTGTTTGATAGATAACTGTGTGAAAGCCGTAATTCAACTAGATTGTGGGAACACAATGTTTCTGTTCAGTTGCAAGCTACACTCCATATAAATAAATGGGGAATGATTATTTCCAACTCGATTTTCCAGTGAAAACGGCAGTAACTTCAAAATGGCACTAGGAAAAAGACTGAGAAACCAGCGTGAAATTTCTCCTGCAACCTCTTCCCTTTCTGCTAGATGAACGACACTCTCTCCACATGCTCAGTTGTGAGGGATACATAATTTGGAACACAGTCCTTCAGCTAGCTTGTTGGGAAAAGAAAGTTTCTATTGAGATACTAAATACTCTCCTTCCATATACGAGGGGAGATTCTATCTCCAACACGGTTTTCCAGTGAAAACTGCAGGAAATTTAAACCGGCACTAGGAAACAAAATGAGAATCCAGAGTAAAAGTTTCCCCTGCAAAGCGATCAAATTTTGCTAGATGAACGAAATACTGTACACATGCTCAGTTCTGAGAGATAAGTGTGTTTGAAAGCCGTCTTTCACTAGCTTGTTGGGAATACAAAGTTCCTTTTTTATTGCCAACATCACACAATACATTTATATGGGGATTTACTATCTCCAACTCGGTTTCCACTGAAAACTGCACTAACTTCAACCCGGCACTAGGAAACAGACTGAAAAACCAGAGTGAAATTTATGCTGCAAACCCTTCCCTATTTGCTAGATGAAGGAAACTCTCTCCACTTGCTCAGTTCTGAGATATAACGGTGTTTGAAAGCAGTCCTTCCCCAAGCTTGTTGGGAACACAGTTTCTTTTCAGTTGCAAAATTACCTCCATATATGTATATGGAGAGGTACAAACTCCAAATCGGATTTACAGTGAAAACTCAAGGAAATTCTAATCGGCTCTAGGAAACAGACTCAGAAACCAGAATATAAGTTCCTCCTGCAACCCATTCCCTTTGTGCTAGATGAACGAACGTCTCTCCACATGCTAAAATGTGAGAGATAAATGTGTTTGAATGTCTTCCTTCAATTATCTTGTTGGGAACACTAAGATACTTTTCAGTTGCAAACTACGCAACATAAAATATATGAGGAGTTACTAGCTCAAACTCAGTTTTACACTGAAAACAGCAGGAAATTCATACAAGCACTAGGAAATAGACTGAGAAACCAGAGTAAAATTGTCTCCTGGAAAACATCCCGTTTGTGCTACATTAACGAAAGTCTCTCCACATGCAATGCACTGAGAGATAACTTTCTGTGAAAGCCATAGTTTACCTAGCTTCTTTGGAAGATGAAATTTCTTTTAAGTTGCAAACTACAATCCATCAATCTGTATGGGGAAGTGTTACCTCCAACTCGGTTTTCCAGGGTGAACTTCAGGTAGTTAAAAGCAGCACTGGGAAACAGACTGAGAAACCCGAGAAAAAGTTCCTCATGCAAACAGCTCCCTTTGTGCTGGATGAAAGATCCGCTCTTGACATGCTCATTTCTGAGAGAAAAGTGTGTGAAAGCCGTACTTCAATTAGGTTGTTGGGAACACAAAGGTTCTTTTGAGTTACAAATAACTATCCTTACATATATGAGGGGAGATACTAGTTCCAAATCTTCTTTCCAGTGAAAACTGCAGGAAATTCACAACGGCAATGGGGAAAAGACTGAGAAACCAGCGTGAAATTTCTCCTGCAAACAGTCCCTATTGCTAGATGAAGGAAACTCTCTCCACTTGCTCAGTTCTAAGATATAGGTGTGTTTGAAAGCAGTCCTTCACCTAGCTTTTTGGAAACACAGACTTTCTTATCAGTTGCAAACTACCCTCCGTACATATATACAGGGATGAAGAAGTTCCAACTCGGTTTTCCTGTAAAAACTGCAGGAATTTCAAATCGGCTCTATGAATCAACTGAGAAACCAGAGTAAATGTGTCCCCCGCAAAAAATTACTTTGTGCCTAATGAAAGAAATTCTCCGCACATGCTCATTTCTGAGAGATAAGTGTGTTCAAAGCATACCTTCACCTTGTTTGTTGGGAACACAAGGTTTCTTTTCAGTTGCAATCTACTCAACTTACTTATATAAAGGGAGATACAAGCTCCAAATCGGTTTTCCAGTGTAAACTGCAGGAACTCCAATGCGGCACTAGGAAAGAGTATGAGAATCCAGAGTAAAACTATCTCCTGCAACGCAATCAAATTTGCTAGAAGAATGAACGTTTCTCGACATACTCTGTTCTGAGAGATAAGTGTGTTTGTAAGCCGTACTTCTCCCAGCTTGTTGGGAAGACAAAATTTCTTTTCAGATGCAACCTTACCTCGATACATGTATATGGGGAGGTACTAACTCCAAATCCGTTTTACACTGAAACCTCCAGGAAATTCAAATCAGAACTAGCACACAGACTGAGAATCCAGAGTGAGATTTCTACTGCAAACTGTTCCCTTTGTGGTAGATGAAAGAAAGCCTCTCCACATGCTCATTTCTGAGGGATAAATGACTTTGAAAGCTGTCCTTCAATTATCTTGTTGAGAAACAAAGTTTCTTTTGAGTTACAATTTACTCTCCTTACATATATGAGGGGAGATACTAGCTCCAAATCGGTTTTCCAGGGAAAACTCAGGAATTCCTAACTGGCACTAGAAAACAGACAGAAAATCCAGAGTAAAAGATGCCCCTGCAACCAGATCCATTTGGGTAGATGAATGAAAGTATCTCCACATGCTTTGTTTGATAGATAACTGTGTGAAAGCCGTAATTCAACTAGGTTGTGGGAACACAATGTTTCTTTTCAGTTGCAAGCTACACTCCATATATATATATGGGGAATGAGTATTTCCAACTCGATTTTCCAGTGAAAACGGCAGTATCTTCAAAATGGCACTAGGAAAAAGACTGAGAACCCAGCGTGAAATTTCTCCTGCAACCTCTTCCCTTTCTGCTAGATGAACGAAACTCTCTCCACATGCTCAGTTGTGAGGGATACATAATTTGGAACACAGTCCTTCACCTAGCTTGTTGGGAAAAGAAAGTTTCTATTGAGATACTAAATACTCTCCTTCCATATACGAGGGGAGATACTATCTCCAACACGTTTTTCCAGTGAAAACTGCAGGAAATTTAACCCGGCACTAGGAAACACAATGAGAGTCCAGAGTAGAAGTTTCCCTCGCATACCGATCACTTTTTGCTATATGAACGAACGTCTCTCCTAATGCTAAGTTCTGAGAGATATGTATGTTTGAAAGCCATATTTCAACTAGCTTGGGTGGAACACAAAGGTTCTTTTCAGTTGCAAACAGCACTCCTTACATATATAAAGGGAGTTACTAGCTCCAACTCTGTATTCCAGTGAAAATTGCAGGAACTTCAAAGCGGCACTAGGAAACACACTGAGTATACAAAGTAAAAGTTGCTCTTGCAAACCATTCCATTTGTGCTAGATGAAAGAACGTGTCTCCACATGCTCAGTTCTTATAGGAAACAGTGTGTGTAAGCCATCCTTCCCCTAGCTTGTTGAGAAAATGAACTTTCTTTTCAGTTGCAAAATCAACTCCATATATTTATACGGAGTGCTACAAGCTCCAAATCAGTTTTCCACTGAAATCTGCAGGTATGTTAACCCGGCACTATGAAACAGAATGAGAATCCAGATTAAAAGTTTTTCCTGTAACTAGTTCCATGTTTACTATATGAATGAACGTCTCTCCACATACTGAGTTCTGAGAGGTAAATGTGGGTGGAAGCCGTCCTTCAACTAGCTTGCTGGGCATGCGAAGTTTCTTTTCAGAAGCAAACTACACTACATTCATATATAAGGAGAGGTTCTAGCTCCAAGTCGTTTTCCTGTAAAATTGCAGGAAATTGTAACCAGCACTAGGATACAGAGAAAAATCCGGAGAAAATGTTTCAACAGCAAACCTTTCCCATTGTGCTTGATGAATGAATGCCTCTCCACATTCTCCGATCTGAGAGGTATCTGTGTGTGAAAGTCGTCTTCACATAGGTTGTTTGGAACACAAAGATTCTTTTCCATTGCAAACTACTCTCCATACGTATATATGGGGAAGTACTCGTTCCTACACGGATTTACACTGAAAAATGCAGGAAATTCATAAAGGCACTAGGAAATAGGCTGAGAAACCAGAGTGAAATTTCTCCTGCAACCAGTTCCCTTTGTGCTACATGAACTAACCTCTCTCCACCTGCATGGCACTGAGAGATAACTGTCTGTGAATGCTGTAATTTACCTAGCTTGAAGGGAAGGCCAAGTTTCTTTTAAGTTGCAAACTACAATCCATCAATATATATGGGGAGGAATTAGCTCCAACTCGGTTTTCCACTGTAAACTGAAGGAAGTTCAAACCAGCACTAGGAAACTGACTGAGAAACCAGAGTAAAAGCTTCCCTTGCAATCCGCTCCCTTTGTGCTGGATGAAAGAACCGCTCTCAAAATGCTCAGTTCTGAGAGATAATTGTGTGTGAAAGCCGTTCTTCATTTAGCTTTTTGGGAACACAAAGATCCTTTTCAGTTGCAAACAACCCTCCTTTCATATATATGGCGAGGCACTAGCTCCAACTGTGTTTTCCAGTGAGAACCACAGGAACATCAAACCGGCCCTAGGACACAACTTAGAAACCAGAGGGAAATTTCTACTGCAACCTGTTCCCTTTGTGCTAGATGAAGTAAAGTCTCTCCACATGCTCAGTTCTGATAAGTAACTTTGTGTGAAAGTGGTCCTTCAACTAGGCTGTGGGAACACAATGATCCTTTCCATTTGCAAGCAACACTCCATATATATATATGGGGAGTGACTTTACCCAACTTGGTTTTCCAGAGAAAACTGCAGGAATTTCAAACTGGCACTAGGAATCAGACTGAGAATCAAGAGTAAATTTTTCTCCTGAAAATCATTCGCTTTGCCCTACATCAACGAAAATCTCTCCACAAACTCAGTTCTGATGGGAAACAGTGTGTGAAAGCCACAATTCTCCTAGCTTGTTGGGAACATGAACATTCTATTCAGTTGCCAAATCTACTCCATATATATATACGGAGTGCTACAACCTCCAAATCGGTTTTCCACTGAAATCTGCAGGAATTTTAACCCGTCACTAGGAAACAGACTGAGAATCCAGAATAAAAGTTTTTCCTCTAACTAATAACATTTTTACTATATGAACTTAGGTCTCTCCACATACGCAGTTCTGAGAGGTAAATGTGTCTTAAAGCCGTCCTTGAAATCGCTTCATGTGAACGTGAAGTATCTTTTCAGAAGCAATCTTCACTGCATACATATATAAGGGGAGGTTGTAGCTCCAACTCGGTTTTCCTGTAAAATTGCAGGAACATGTAACCGGCACTGGGAAACAGACAAAGGATCCAGAGTAAAAGTTTCTCCAGGAAACATTTCCCATTGTGCTTGATGAACGAATGTATCTCCACATGCACGGATCTGAGAGGTTAGTTGTTTGTGAAAGTCATCCTTCGCATAGGGTGTTGGGAACACAAAGATTGTTTTCAATTGCAAACTACTCTCCATACATATATACAGGGAAGCAATGTTTCCAACATGGATTTACACTGAAAACTGCAGGAAATTCTACCCGGCACTAGGAAACAGACTGAGAATCCACAGTAAAATTTCTCCTGCATAAATTTCCCTTTGTGCTAGAAGAACAAAAGTCTCTCCACAGGCTCATTTCTGATAAGTAACTGTGTGTGAATGCCATCCTTAAACTAGGTTATGGGAACACAATGTTACTTTTCAGTTACACACTACACTTCATATAAACATATGGTAGTGACTATTTCCAAATCGGCTTTCCAGTGAAAACTGCAGGAACTTAAAGCCAGCACTAGGAAACAGACTGAGAAACCAGAGTGTAAATTCACCTGCAAACTTTTCCCTTTCTGCTAGATGAAGGAAAGTCTCTCCACATGCTCACTTCTGAGGGATAAATAATTTGGAACACAGTCCTTCACCTAGCTTGTTGGGAAAAGAAAGTTTCTTTAGAGATACTAAATACTCTCCTTCCATATACGAGGGGAGATACTATCTCCAACACGGTTTTCCAGTGAAAACTGCAGGAAATTTAAACCGGCACTAGGAAACAAAATGAGAATCCAGAGTAAAATTTCCCCTGCAAAGCGATCAAATTTTGCTAGATGAACGAAATCCTCTACACATGCTCAGTTCTGAGAGATAAGTGTGTTTGAAAGCCGTCCTTCACTGGATTGTTGGGAACACAAAGTTCCTTTTCTATTGCCAACAGCACTCCATAGATATATATGGGGAGTTACTATCTCCAACTAGGTTTTCCACTGAAAACTGCACTAAATTCAACCCGGCACTTGGAAACAGACTGAGAAACCAAAGTGAAATTTATCCTGCAATATATTCCCTTTGTTCTAGATGAACGAAAGACTCTCCACAGGCTCAGTTGTGATGGAAAAATGACTTTGAATGCCGTAATTCAAATATCTTTTTCAGAAAGCAAATTTTATTTTGAGTTACAATCTACTCTCTTTACATATATGAGGGGAGATACAAGCTCCAACTTGGCTTTACAGTGAAAACAGCAGGAAATTAAAACCGGCACTAGGAAACATACTGAGAAACCAGAGTGAAATTTCTCCTGCAAACTGTTCCCTTTGTGCTACATAAATGAAAGTCCCTCCACATGCTCAGTTCTGAGGGATAAATGATTTTGAAAGCCGTCTTTCACCTAGCTTCTTGGGCAAAAATGGTTCTTTTTAGTTACTAAGTATTCTCCTTACATATATGAGGGGAGATACTAGCTCCAACTCGGTTATCCAGTGAAAACTGCAGGAAATTCTAAGTGGGTCTATGAAAAACTCTGAGAATCCAGAGTAAAAGTGTCCACTGCAAAGCGATCAAATTTTGCTAGATGAACGAAATTCTCTTCACATGCTCAGTTCTGAGAGATAAGTGTGTTTGAAAGCCGTCCTTCACCTAGCTTGTTGGGAACACAAAGTTTCTCTTCTGTTGCAAACAGCAGTCCATAAATTTATATGGGGAAGTACTAGCTTCAACTCTGTTTTCCACAGAAAACTGCAGGAAATTCATACCAGCTCTAGGAAACAGACTGAGAAAGCAGAGTGAAATTTCTCTTGCAAACTGTCCCTATTTGTTAGATGAAGGAAACTCTCTCCACTTGCTCAGTTCTAAGATATAGGTGTGTTTGAAAGCAGACCTTCACCTAGCTTTTTGGGCACACAGACTTTCTTATCATTTGCAAACTACCCACCATACATATATACAGGGATGAAGAAGTTCCAACTAGGTTTTCCTGTAAAAACAGCAGGAATTTCAAATCAGCACTATGAATCAACTGAGAAACCAGAGTAAATGTGTCCCCCGCAAAAAATTGCTTTGTGCCTAATGAACGAAAGTCTCACCACATGCTCAGTTCTGAGAGATAAGTGTGTTCAAAACCTTCCTTCACTTAGTTTGTTGGAAACACAAAGTTTCTTTTCAGTTGCAATTTACTCACCTTCCCTATATAAAGGGAGATACAAACTCCAAATCGGTTTTCCCGTGAAAACTGCAGGAACTCCAATGCGGCACTAGGAAAGAGTATGAGAATCCAGAGTAAAACTATCTCCTGCAACGCAATCAAATTTGCTAGAAGAATGAACGTTTCTCGACATACTCTGTTCTGAGAGATAAGTGTGTTTGTAAGCCGTACTTCTCCCACCTTGTTGGGAAGACAAAATTTCTTTTCAGATGCAACCTTACCTCCATACATGTATATGGGGAGGTACTAATTCCAAATCCGTTTTACACTGAAACCTCCAGGAAATTCAAATCAGAACTAGCACACAGACTGAGAATCCAGAGGGAAATTTCTACTGCAACATGTTCCCTTTGTGCTAGATGAACGAAAGCCTCTCCACATGCTCATTTCTGAGGGATAAATGACTTTGAAAGCTGTCCTTCACTTATCTTGTTGAGAAAACAAAGTTTCTTTTGAGTTACAATTTACTCTCCTTACATATATGAGGGGAGATACTATCTCCAAATCGGTTTTCCAGGGAAAACTCAGGAATTTCTAACTGGCACTAGAAAACAGACTGAAAATCCAGAGTAAAAGATGCCACTGCAACCAGTTCCATTTGGGTAGATGAATGAAAGAATCTCCACATGCTTAGTTTGATAGATAACTGTGTGAAAGCCGTAATTCACCTAGGTTGTGGGAACACAATGTTCCTTTTCAGTTTCAAGCTACACTCCATATATATATATGGGGAGTGACTATTTCCAACTCGATTTTCCAGTGAAAACGGCAGGAACTTCAAAATGGCACTAGGAAAAATACTGAGAAACCAGCGTGAAATTTCTCCTGCAACCTCTTCCCTTTCTGCTAGATGAAAGAAACTCTCTCCACATGCTCAGTTCTGAGGGATAAATGACTTTGAAAGCCGTCCTTCACTTAGCTTGTTGGGAAAACATAGATTCTTTTGAGTTACAAACTACTATCTTTACATATATAAGGGCAGATACTTTCTCCAACAATGTTATCCAGTGAAAACAGCAGGAACTTCAAATCGGGATTAAGAAACACACTGAAAATCCAGAGTGAAAGTTTCTCCTGCAAACCGATCACTTTTTGCTAGATGAACGAACGTCTCTCCAAATGCTCAGTTCTGAGAGTTATGTATGTTTGAAAGCCATAATTCAACTAGCTTGGGTGGAACACAAAGGTTCTTTTCAGTTGCAAACAGCACTCCTTACATATATAAGGGGAGTTACTAGCTCCAACTCTGTATTCCAGTGAAAACTGCAGGAACATCAAAGCGGCACTAACAAACAGACTGAGTATACAAAATAAAAGTTTCTCTTGCAAACCATTCCATTTGTGCTAGATGAAAGAACGTGTCTCCACATGCTCAGTTCTTATAGGAAACAGTGTGTGTAAGCCATCATTCCCCTAGCTTGTTGGGAAAATGAACTTTCTTTTCAGTTGCAAAATCAACTCCATATATTTATACGGAGTGCTACAAGCTCCAAATCAGTTTTCCACTGAAATCTGCAGGTATGTTAACCCGGCACTATGAAACAGAATGAGAATCCAGATTAAATTTTTTCCTGTAACTAGTTCCATGTTTACTATATGAATGAACGTCTCTCCACATACTGAGTTCTGAGAGGTAAATGTGGGTGGAAGCCGTCCTTCAACTAGCTTGCTGGGCATGCGAAGTTTCTTTTCAGAAGCAAACTACACTACATTCATATATAAGGAGAAGTTCTATCTCCAACTCGTTTTCCTGTAAAATTGCAGGAATTTGTAACCAGTACTAGTATACAGAGAAAAATCCGGAGAAAATGTTTCAACTGCAAACCTTTCCCATTGTGCTTGATGAATGAATGCCTCTCCACATTCTCCGATCTGAGAGGTATGTGTGTGTGAAAGTCGTCCTTCACATAGGTTGTTTGGAACACACTGTTTTTTTCCATTGCAAAATACTCTCCATACGTATATATGGGGAAGTACTCGTTCCTACACGGATTTACACTGAAAAATGCAGGAAATTCATAAAGGCACTAGGAAATAGGCTGAGAAACCAGAGTGAAATTTCTCCTGCAACCAGTTCCCTTTGTGCTACATGAACTAACCTCTCTCCACCTGCATGGCACTGAGAGATAACTGTCTGTGAATGCTGTAATTTACCTAGCTTGATGGGAAGGCCAAGTTTCTTTTAAGTTGCAAACTACATTCCATCAATATATATGGGGAGGAATTAGCTCCAACTCGGTTTTCCACTGTAAACTGAAGGAAGTTCAAACCAGCACTAGGAAACTGACTGAGAAACCAGAGTAAAAGCTTCCCTTGCAATCCGCTCCCTTTGTGCTGGATGAAAGAACCGCTCTCAAAATGCTCAGTTCTGAGAGATAATTGTGTGTGAAAGCCGTTCTTCATTTAGCTTTTTGGGAACACAAAGATCCTTTTCAGTTGCAAACAACCCTCCTTTCATATATATGGCGAGGCACTAGCTCCAACTGTGTTTTCCAGTGAGAACCACAGGAACATCAAACCGGCCCTAGGACACAACTTAGAAACCAGAGGGAAATTTCTACTGCAACCTGTTCCCTTTGTGCTAGATGAAGTAAAGTCTCTCCACATGCTCAGTTCTGATAAGTAACTTTGTGTGAAAGTGGTCCTTCAACTAGGCTGTGGGAACACAATGATCCTTTCCATTTGCAAGCAACACTCCATATATATATATGGGGAGTGACTTTACCCAACTTGGTTTTCCAGAGAAAACTGCAGGAATACAGTCGAGCGCTGCGTAATCAGACTGAGAATCAAGAGTAAATTTTTCTCCTGAAAATCATTCGCTTTGCCCTACATCAACGAAAATCTCTCCACAAACTCAGTTCTGATGGGAAACAGTGTGTGAAAGCCACAATTCTCCTAGCTTGTTGGGAACATGAACATTCTATTCAGTTGCCAAATCTACTCCATATATATATACGGAGTGCTACAACCTCCAAATCGGTTTTCCACTGAAATCTGCAGGAATTTTAACCCGTCACTAGGAAACAGACTGAGAATCCAGAATAAAAGTTTTTCCTCTAACTAATAACATTTTTACTATATGAACTTAGGTCTCTCCACATACGCAGTTCTGAGAGGTAAATGTGTCTTAAAGCCGTCCTTGAAATCGCTTCATGTGAACGTGAAGTATCTTTTCAGAAGCAATCTTCACTGCATACATATATAAGGGGAGGTTGTAGCTCCAACTCGGTTTTCCTGTAAAATTGCAGGAACATGTAACCGGCACTGGGAAACAGACAAAGGATCCAGAGTAAAAGTTTCTCCAGGAAACATTTCCCATTGTGCTTGATGAACGAATGTATCTCCACATGCACGGATCTGAGAGGTTAGTTGTTTGTGAAAGTCATCCTTCGCATAGGGTGTTGGGAACACAAAGATTGTTTTCAATTGCAAACTACTCTCCATACATATATACAGGGAAGCAATGTTTCCAACATGGATTTACACTGAAAACTGCAGGAAATTCTACCCGGCACTAGGAAACAGACTGAGAATCCACAGTAAAATTTCTCCTGCATAAATTTCCCTTTGTGCTAGAAGAACAAAAGTCTCTCCACAGGCTCATTTCTGATAAGTAACTGTGTGTGAATGCCGTCCTTAAACTAGGTTATGGGAACACAATGTTACTTTTCAGTTACACACTACACTTCATATAAACATATGGTAGTGACTATTTCCAAATCGGCTTTCCAGTGAAAACTGCAGGAACTTAAAGCCAGCACTAGGAAACAGACTGAGAAACCAGAGTGTAAATTCACCTGCAAACTTTTCCCTTTCTGCTAGATGAAGGAAAGTCTCTCCACATGCTCACTTCTGAGGGATAAATAATTTGGAACACAGTCCTTCACCTAGCTTGTTGGGAAAAGAAAGTTTCTTTAGAGATACTAAATACTCTCCTTCCATATACGAGGGGAGATACTATCTCCAACACGGTTTTCCAGTGAAAACTGCAGGAAATTTAAACCGGCACTAGGAAACAAAATGAGAATCCAGAGTAAAATTTCCCCTGCAAAGCGATCAAATTTTGCTAGATGAACGAAATCCTCTACACATGCTCAGTTCTGAGAGATAAGTGTGTTTGAAAGCCGTCCTTCACTGGATTGTTGGGAACACAAAGTTCCTTTTCTATTGCCAACAGCACTCCATAGATATATATGGGGAGTTACTATCTCCAACTAGGTTTTCCACTGAAAACTGCACTAAATTCAACCCGGCACTTGGAAACAGACTGAGAAACCAAAGTGAAATTTATCCTGCAATATATTCCCTTTGTTCTAGATGAACGAAAGACTCTCCACAGGCTCAGTTGTGATGGAAAAATGACTTTGAATGCCGTAATTCAAATATCTTTTTCAGAAAGCAAATTTTATTTTGAGTTAAAATCTACTCTCTTTACATATATGAGGGGAGATACAAGCTCCAACTTGGCTTTACAGTGAAAACAGCAGGAAATTAAAACCGGCACTAGGAAACATACTGAGAAACCAGAGTGAAATTTCTCCTGCAAACTGTTCCCTTTGTGCTACATAAATGAAAGTCCCTCCACATGCTCAGTTCTGAGGGATAAATGATTTTGAAAGCCGTCTTTCACCTAGCTTCTTGGGCAAAAATGATTCTTTTTAGTTACTAAATATTCTCCTTACATATATGAGGGGAGATACTAGCTCCAACTCGGTTATCCAGTGAAAACTGCAGGAAATTCTAAGTGGGTCTATGAAAAACTCTGAGACAGTCGAGCGCTGCGTTCCACTGCAAAGCGATCAAATTTTGCTAGATGAACGAAATTCTCTTCACATGCTCAGTTCTGAGAGATAAGTGTGTTTGAAAGCCGTCCTTCACCTAGCTTGTTGGGAACACAAAGTTTCTCTTCTGTTGCAAACAGCAGTCCATAAATTTATATGGGGAAGTACTAGCTTCAACTCTGTTTTCCACAGAAAACTGCAGGAAATTCATACCAGCTCTAGGAAACAGACTGAGAAAGCAGAGTGAAATTTCTCTTGCAAACTGTCCCTATTTGTTAGATGAAGGAAACTCTCTCCACTTGCTCAGTTCTAAGATATAGGTGTGTTTGAAAGCAGACCTTCACCTAGCTTTTTGGGCACACAGACTTTCTTATCATTTGCAAACTACCCACCATACATATATACAGGGATGAAGAAGTTCCAACTAGGTTTTCCTGTAAAAACAGCAGGAATTTCAAATCAGCACTATGAATCAACTGAGAAACCAGAGTAAATGTGTCCCCCGCAAAAAATTGCTTTGTGCCTAATGAACGAAAGTCTCACCACATGCTCAGTTCTGAGAGATAAGTGTGTTCAAAACCTTCCTTCACTTAGTTTGTTGGAAACACAAAGTTTCTTTTCAGTTGCAATTTACTCACCTTCCCTATATAAAGGGAGATACAAACTCCAAATCGGTTTTCCCGTGAAAACTGCAGGAACTCCAATGCGGCACTAGGAAAGAGTATGAGAATCCAGAGTAAAACTATCTCCTGCAACGCAATCAAATTTGCTAGAAGAATGAACGTTTCTCGACATACTCTGTTCTGAGAGATAAGTGTGTTTGTAAGCCGTACTTCTCCCACCTTGTTGGGAAGACAAAATTTCTTTTCAGATGCAACCTTACCTCCATACATGTATATGGGGAGGTACTAATTCCAAATCCGTTTTACACTGAAACCTCCAGGAAATTCAAATCAGAACTAGCACACAGACTGAGAATCCAGAGGGAAATTTCTACTGCAACATGTTCCCTTTGTGCTAGATGAACGAAAGCCTCTCCACATGCTCATTTCTGAGGGATAAATGACTTTGAAAGCTGTCCTTCACTTATCTTGTTGAGAAAACAAAGTTTCTTTTGAGTTACAATTTACTCTCCTTACATATATGAGGGGAGATACTATCTCCAAATCGGTTTTCCAGGGAAAACTCAGGAATTTCTAACTGGCACTAGAAAACAGACTGAAAATCCAGAGTAAAAGATGCCACTGCAACCAGTTCCATTTGGGTAGATGAATGAAAGAATCTCCACATGCTTAGTTTGATAGATAACTGTGTGAAAGCCGTAATTCACCTAGGTTGTGGGAACACAATGTTCCTTTTCAGTTTCAAGCTACACTCCATATATATATATGGGGAGTGACTATTTCCAACTCGATTTTCCAGTGAAAACGGCAGGAACTTCAAAATGGCACTAGGAAAAATACTGAGAAACCAGCGTGAAATTTCTCCTGCAACCTCTTCCCTTTCTGCTAGATGAAAGAAACTCTCTCCACATGCTCAGTTCTGAGGGATAAATGACTTTGAAAGCCGTCCTTCACTTAGCTTGTTGGGAAAACATAGATTCTTTTGAGTTACAAACTACTATCTTTACATATATAAGGGCAGATACTTTCTCCAACAATGTTATCCAGTGAAAACAGCAGGAACTTCAAATCGGGATTAAGAAACACACTGAAAATCCAGAGTGAAAGTTTCTCCTGCAAACCGATCACTTTTTGCTAGATGAACGAACGTCTCTCCAAATGCTCAGTTCTGAGAGTTATGTATGTTTGAAAGCCATAATTCAACTAGCTTGGGTGGAACACAAAGGTTCTTTTCAGTTGCAAACAGCACTCCTTACATATATAAGGGGAGTTACTAGCTCCAACTCTGTATTCCAGTGAAAACTGCAGGAACATCAAAGCGGCACTAACAAACAGACTGAGTATACAAAATAAAAGTTTCTCTTGCAAACCATTCCATTTGTGCTAGATGAAAGAACGTGTCTCCACATGCTCAGTTCTTATAGGAAACAGTGTGTGTAAGCCATCATTCCCCTAGCTTGTTGGGAAAATGAACTTTCTTTTCAGTTGCAAAATCAACTCCATATATTTATACGGAGTGCTACAAGCTCCAAATCAGTTTTCCACTGAAATCTGCAGGTATGTTAACCCGGCACTATGAAACAGAATGAGAATCCAGATTAAAAGTTTTTCCTGTAACTAGTTCCATGTTTACTATATGAATGAACGTCTCTCCACATACTGAGTTCTGAGAGGTAAATGTGGGTGGAAGCCGTCCTTCAACTAGCTTGCTGGGCATGCGAAGTTTCTTTTCAGAAGCAAACTACACTACATTCATATATAAGGAGAAGTTCTATCTCCAACTCGTTTTCCTGTAAAATTGCAGGAATTTGTAACCAGTACTAGTATACAGAGAAAAATCCGGAGAAAATGTTTCAACAGCAAACCTTTCCCATTGTGCTTGATGAATGAATGCCTCTCCACATTCTCCGATCTGAGAGGTATGTGTGTGTGAAAGTCGTCCTTCACATAGGTTGTTTGGAACACACTGTTTTTTTCCATTGCAAAATACTCTCCATACGTATATATGGGGAAGTACTCGTTCCTACACGGATTTACACTGAAAAATGCAGGAAATTCATAAAGGCACTAGGAAATAGGCTGAGAAACCAGAGTGAAATTTCTCCTGCAACCAGTTCCCTTTGTGCTACATGAACTAACCTCTCTCCACCTGCATGGCACTGAGAGATAACTGTCTGTGAATGCTGTAATTTACCTAGCTTGATGGGAAGGCCAAGTTTCTTTTAAGTTGCAAACTACATTCCATCAATATATATGGGGAGGAATTAGCTCCAACTCGGTTTTCCACTGTAAACTGAAGGAAGTTCAAACCAGCACTAGGAAACTGACTGAGAAACCAGAGTAAAAGCTTCCCTTGCAATCCGCTCCCTTTGTGCTGGATGAAAGAACCGCTCTCAAAATGCTCAGTTCTGAGAGATAATTGTGTGTGAAAGCCGTTCTTCATTTAGCTTTTTGGGAACACAAAGATCCTTTTCAGTTGCAAACAACCCTCCTTTCATATATATGGCGAGGCACTAGCTCCAACTGTGTTTTCCAGTGAGAACCACAGGAACATCAAACCGGCCCTAGGACACAACTTAGAAACCAGAGGGAAATTTCTACTGCAACCTGTTCCCTTTGTGCTAGATGAAGTAAAGTCTCTCCACATGCTCAGTTCTGATAAGTAACTTTGTGTGAAAGTGGTCCTTCAACTAGGCTGTGGGAACACAATGATCCTTTCCATTTGCAAGCAACACTCCATATATATATATGGGGAGTGACTTTACCCAACTTGGTTTTCCAGAGAAAACTGCAGGAATTTCAAACTGGCACTAGGAATCAGACTGAGAATCAAGAGTAAATTTTTCTCCTGAAAATCATTCGCTTTGCCCTACATCAACGAAAATCTCTCCACAAACTCAGTTCTGATGGGAAACAGTGTGTGAAAGCCACAATTCTCCTAGCTTGTTGGGAACATGAACATTCTATTCAGTTGCCAAATCTACTCCATATATATATACGGAGTGCTACAACCTCCAAATCGGTTTTCCACTGAAATCTGCAGGAATTTTAACCCGTCACTAGGAAACAGACTGAGAATCCAGAATAAAAGTTTTTCCTCTAACTAATAACATTTTTACTATATGAACTTAGGTCTCTCCACATACGCAGTTCTGAGAGGTAAATGTGTCTTAAAGCCGTCCTTGAAATCGCTTCATGTGAACGTGAAGTATCTTTTCAGAAGCAATCTTCACTGCATACATATATAAGGGGAGGTTGTAGCTCCAACTCGGTTTTCCTGTAAAATTGCAGGAACATGTAACCGGCACTGGGAAACAGACAAAGGATCCAGAGTAAAAGTTTCTCCAGGAAACATTTCCCATTGTGCTTGATGAACGAATGTATCTCCACATGCACGGATCTGAGAGGTTAGTTGTTTGTGAAAGTCATCCTTCGCATAGGGTGTTGGGAACACAAAGATTGTTTTCAATTGCAAACTACTCTCCATACATATATACAGGGAAGCAATGTTTCCAACATGGATTTACACTGAAAACTGCAGGAAATTCTACCCGGCACTAGGAAACAGACTGAGAATCCACAGTAAAATTTCTCCTGCATAAATTTCCCTTTGTGCTAGAAGAACAAAAGTCTCTCCACAGGCTCATTTCTGATAAGTAACTGTGTGTGAATGCCGTCCTTAAACTAGGTTATGGGAACACAATGTTACTTTTCAGTTACACACTACACTTCATATAAACATATGGTAGTGACTATTTCCAAATCGGCTTTCCAGTGAAAACTGCAGGAACTTAAAGCCAGCACTAGGAAACAGACTGAGAAACCAGAGTGTAAATTCACCTGCAAACTTTTCCCTTTCTGCTAGATGAAGGAAAGTCTCTCCACATGCTCACTTCTGAGGGATAAATAATTTGGAACACAGTCCTTCACCTAGCTTGTTGGGAAAAGAAAGTTTCTTTAGAGATACTAAATACTCTCCTTCCATATACGAGGGGAGATACTATCTCCAACACGGTTTTCCAGTGAAAACTGCAGGAAATTTAAACCGGCACTAGGAAACAAAATGAGAATCCAGAGTAAAATTTCCCCTGCAAAGCGATCAAATTTTGCTAGATGAACGAAATCCTCTACACATGCTCAGTTCTGAGAGATAAGTGTGTTTGAAAGCCGTCCTTCACTGGATTGTTGGGAACACAAAGTTCCTTTTCTATTGCCAACAGCACTCCATAGATATATATGGGGAGTTACTATCTCCAACTAGGTTTTCCACTGAAAACTGCACTAAATTCAACCCGGCACTTGGAAACAGACTGAGAAACCAAAGTGAAATTTATCCTGCAATATATTCCCTTTGTTCTAGATGAACGAAAGACTCTCCACAGGCTCAGTTGTGATGGAAAAATGACTTTGAATGCCGTAATTCAAATATCTTTTTCAGAAAGCAAATTTTATTTTGAGTTAAAATCTACTCTCTTTACATATATGAGGGGAGATACAAGCTCCAACTTGGCTTTACAGTGAAAACAGCAGGAAATTAAAACCGGCACTAGGAAACATACTGAGAAACCAGAGTGAAATTTCTCCTGCAAACTGTTCCCTTTGTGCTACATAAATGAAAGTCCCTCCACATGCTCAGTTCTGAGGGATAAATGATTTTGAAAGCCGTCTTTCACCTAGCTTCTTGGGCAAAAATGATTCTTTTTAGTTACTAAATATTCTCCTTACATATATGAGGGGAGATACTAGCTCCAACTCGGTTATCCAGTGAAAACTGCAGGAAATTCTAAGTGGGTCTATGAAAAACTCTGAGAATCCAGAGTAAAAGTGTCCACTGCAAAGCGATCAAATTTTGCTAGATGAACGAAATTCTCTTCACATGCTCAGTTCTGAGAGATAAGTGTGTTTGAAAGCCGTCCTTCACCTAGCTTGTTGGGAACACAAAGTTTCTCTTCTGTTGCAAACAGCAGTCCATAAATTTATATGGGGAAGTACTAGCTTCAACTCTGTTTTCCACAGAAAACTGCAGGAAATTCATACCAGCTCTAGGAAACAGACTGAGAAAGCAGAGTGAAATTTCTCTTGCAAACTGTCCCTATTTGTTAGATGAAGGAAACTCTCTCCACTTGCTCAGTTCTAAGATATAGGTGTGTTTGAAAGCAGACCTTCACCTAGCTTTTTGGGCACACAGACTTTCTTATCATTTGCAAACTACCCACCATACATATATACAGGGATGAAGAAGTTCCAACTAGGTTTTCCTGTAAAAACAGCAGGAATTTCAAATCAGCACTATGAATCAACTGAGAAACCAGAGTAAATGTGTCCCCCGCAAAAAATTGCTTTGTGCCTAATGAACGAAAGTCTCACCACATGCTCAGTTCTGAGAGATAAGTGTGTTC
This sequence comes from Camelus dromedarius, assembly GCF_036321535.1. Classification (NCBI taxonomy): domain Eukaryota; kingdom Metazoa; phylum Chordata; class Mammalia; order Artiodactyla; family Camelidae; genus Camelus; species Camelus dromedarius. The sequence goes on along the minus strand of NC_087473.1, from coordinate 8,779,123 downwards.
AAAACCTTCCTTCACTTAGTTTGTTGGAAACACAAAGTTTCTTTTCAGTTGCAATTTACTCACCTTCCCTATATAAAGGGAGATACAAACTCCAAATCGGTTTTCCCGTGAAAACTGCAGGAACTCCAATGCGGCACTAGGAAAGAGTATGAGAATCCAGAGTAAAACTATCTCCTGCAACGCAATCAAATTTGCTAGAAGAATGAACGTTTCTCGACATACTCTGTTCTGAGAGATAAGTGTGTTTGTAAGCCGTACTTCTCCCACCTTGTTGGGAAGACAAAATTTCTTTTCAGATGCAACCTTACCTCCATACATGTATATGGGGAGGTACTAATTCCAAATCCGTTTTACACTGAAACCTCCAGGAAATTCAAATCAGAACTAGCACACAGACTGAGAATCCAGAGGGAAATTTCTACTGCAACATGTTCCCTTTGTGCTAGATGAACGAAAGCCTCTCCACATGCTCATTTCTGAGGGATAAATGACTTTGAAAGCTGTCCTTCACTTATCTTGTTGAGAAAACAAAGTTTCTTTTGAGTTACAATTTACTCTCCTTACATATATGAGGGGAGATACTATCTCCAAATCGGTTTTCCAGGGAAAACTCAGGAATTTCTAACTGGCACTAGAAAACAGACTGAAAATCCAGAGTAAAAGATGCCACTGCAACCAGTTCCATTTGGGTAGATGAATGAAAGAATCTCCACATGCTTAGTTTGATAGATAACTGTGTGAAAGCCGTAATTCACCTAGGTTGTGGGAACACAATGTTCCTTTTCAGTTTCAAGCTACACTCCATATATATATATGGGGAGTGACTATTTCCAACTCGATTTTCCAGTGAAAACGGCAGGAACTTCAAAATGGCACTAGGAAAAATACTGAGAAACCAGCGTGAAATTTCTCCTGCAACCTCTTCCCTTTCTGCTAGATGAAAGAAACTCTCTCCACATGCTCAGTTCTGAGGGATAAATGACTTTGAAAGCCGTCCTTCACTTAGCTTGTTGGGAAAACATAGATTCTTTTGAGTTACAAACTACTATCTTTACATATATAAGGGCAGATACTTTCTCCAACAATGTTATCCAGTGAAAACAGCAGGAACTTCAAATCGGGATTAAGAAACACACTGAAAATCCAGAGTGAAAGTTTCTCCTGCAAACCGATCACTTTTTGCTAGATGAACGAACGTCTCTCCAAATGCTCAGTTCTGAGAGTTATGTATGTTTGAAAGCCATAATTCAACTAGCTTGGGTGGAACACAAAGGTTCTTTTCAGTTGCAAACAGCACTCCTTACATATATAAGGGGAGTTACTAGCTCCAACTCTGTATTCCAGTGAAAACTGCAGGAACATCAAAGCGGCACTAACAAACAGACTGAGTATACAAAATAAAAGTTTCTCTTGCAAACCATTCCATTTGTGCTAGATGAAAGAACGTGTCTCCACATGCTCAGTTCTTATAGGAAACAGTGTGTGTAAGCCATCATTCCCCTAGCTTGTTGGGAAAATGAACTTTCTTTTCAGTTGCAAAATCAACTCCATATATTTATACGGAGTGCTACAAGCTCCAAATCAGTTTTCCACTGAAATCTGCAGGTATGTTAACCCGGCACTATGAAACAGAATGAGAATCCAGATTAAAAGTTTTTCCTGTAACTAGTTCCATGTTTACTATATGAATGAACGTCTCTCCACATACTGAGTTCTGAGAGGTAAATGTGGGTGGAAGCCGTCCTTCAACTAGCTTGCTGGGCATGCGAAGTTTCTTTTCAGAAGCAAACTACACTACATTCATATATAAGGAGAAGTTCTATCTCCAACTCGTTTTCCTGTAAAATTGCAGGAATTTGTAACCAGTACTAGTATACAGAGAAAAATCCGGAGAAAATGTTTCAACAGCAAACCTTTCCCATTGTGCTTGATGAATGAATGCCTCTCCACATTCTCCGATCTGAGAGGTATGTGTGTGTGAAAGTCGTCCTTCACATAGGTTGTTTGGAACACACTGTTTTTTTCCATTGCAAAATACTCTCCATACGTATATATGGGGAAGTACTCGTTCCTACACGGATTTACACTGAAAAATGCAGGAAATTCATAAAGGCACTAGGAAATAGGCTGAGAAACCAGAGTGAAATTTCTCCTGCAACCAGTTCCCTTTGTGCTACATGAACTAACCTCTCTCCACCTGCATGGCACTGAGAGATAACTGTCTGTGAATGCTGTAATTTACCTAGCTTGATGGGAAGGCCAAGTTTCTTTTAAGTTGCAAACTACATTCCATCAATATATATGGGGAGGAATTAGCTCCAACTCGGTTTTCCACTGTAAACTGAAGGAAGTTCAAACCAGCACTAGGAAACTGACTGAGAAACCAGAGTAAAAGCTTCCCTTGCAATCCGCTCCCTTTGTGCTGGATGAAAGAACCGCTCTCAAAATGCTCAGTTCTGAGAGATAATTGTGTGTGAAAGCCGTTCTTCATTTAGCTTTTTGGGAACACAAAGATCCTTTTCAGTTGCAAACAACCCTCCTTTCATATATATGGCGAGGCACTAGCTCCAACTGTGTTTTCCAGTGAGAACCACAGGAACATCAAACCGGCCCTAGGACACAACTTAGAAACCAGAGGGAAATTTCTACTGCAACCTGTTCCCTTTGTGCTAGATGAAGTAAAGTCTCTCCACATGCTCAGTTCTGATAAGTAACTTTGTGTGAAAGTGGTCCTTCAACTAGGCTGTGGGAACACAATGATCCTTTCCATTTGCAAGCAACACTCCATATATATATATGGGGAGTGACTTTACCCAACTTGGTTTTCCAGAGAAAACTGCAGGAATTTCAAACTGGCACTAGGAATCAGACTGAGAATCAAGAGTAAATTTTTCTCCTGAAAATCATTCGCTTTGCCCTACATCAACGAAAATCTCTCCACAAACTCAGTTCTGATGGGAAACAGTGTGTGAAAGCCACAATTCTCCTAGCTTGTTGGGAACATGAACATTCTATTCAGTTGCCAAATCTACTCCATATATATATACGGAGTGCTACAACCTCCAAATCGGTTTTCCACTGAAATCTGCAGGAATTTTAACCCGTCACTAGGAAACAGACTGAGAATCCAGAATAAAAGTTTTTCCTCTAACTAATAACATTTTTACTATATGAACTTAGGTCTCTCCACATACGCAGTTCTGAGAGGTAAATGTGTCTTAAAGCCGTCCTTGAAATCGCTTCATGTGAACGTGAAGTATCTTTTCAGAAGCAATCTTCACTGCATACATATATAAGGGGAGGTTGTAGCTCCAACTCGGTTTTCCTGTAAAATTGCAGGAACATGTAACCGGCACTGGGAAACAGACAAAGGATCCAGAGTAAAAGTTTCTCCAGGAAACATTTCCCATTGTGCTTGATGAACGAATGTATCTCCACATGCACGGATCTGAGAGGTTAGTTGTTTGTGAAAGTCATCCTTCGCATAGGGTGTTGGGAACACAAAGATTGTTTTCAATTGCAAACTACTCTCCATACATATATACAGGGAAGCAATGTTTCCAACATGGATTTACACTGAAAACTGCAGGAAATTCTACCCGGCACTAGGAAACAGACTGAGAATCCACAGTAAAATTTCTCCTGCATAAATTTCCCTTTGTGCTAGAAGAACAAAAGTCTCTCCACAGGCTCATTTCTGATAAGTAACTGTGTGTGAATGCCGTCCTTAAACTAGGTTATGGGAACACAATGTTACTTTTCAGTTACACACTACACTTCATATAAACATATGGTAGTGACTATTTCCAAATCGGCTTTCCAGTGAAAACTGCAGGAACTTAAAGCCAGCACTAGGAAACAGACTGAGAAACCAGAGTGTAAATTCACCTGCAAACTTTTCCCTTTCTGCTAGATGAAGGAAAGTCTCTCCACATGCTCACTTCTGAGGGATAAATAATTTGGAACACAGTCCTTCACCTAGCTTGTTGGGAAAAGAAAGTTTCTTTAGAGATACTAAATACTCTCCTTCCATATACGAGGGGAGATACTATCTCCAACACGGTTTTCCAGTGAAAACTGCAGGAAATTTAAACCGGCACTAGGAAACAAAATGAGAATCCAGAGTAAAATTTCCCCTGCAAAGCGATCAAATTTTGCTAGATGAACGAAATCCTCTACACATGCTCAGTTCTGAGAGATAAGTGTGTTTGAAAGCCGTCCTTCACTGGATTGTTGGGAACACAAAGTTCCTTTTCTATTGCCAACAGCACTCCATAGATATATATGGGGAGTTACTATCTCCAACTAGGTTTTCCACTGAAAACTGCACTAACTTCAACCCGGCACTTGGAAACAGACTGAGAAACCAAAGTGAAATTTATCCTGCAATATGTTCCCTTTGCTCTAGATGAACGAAAGACTCTCCACAGGCTCAGTTGTGATGGAAAAATGACTTTGAATGCCGTAATTCAAATATCTTTTTCAGAAAGCAAATTTTATTTTGAGTTACAATCTACTCTCTTTACATATATGAGGGGAGATACTAGCTCCAACTTGGCTTTACAGTGAAAACAGCAGGAACTTAAAACCGGCACTAGGAAACATACTGAGAAACCAGAGTGAAATTTCTCCTGCAAACTGTTCCCTTTGTGCTACATAAATGAAAGTCCCTCCACATGCTCAGTTCTGAGGGATAAATGATTTTGAAAGCCGTCCTTCACCTAGCTTCTTGGGCAAAAATGGTTCTTTTTAGTTACTAAGTATTCTCCTTACATATATGAGGGGAGATACTAGCTCCAACTCGGTTATCCAGTGAAAACTGCAGGAAATTCTAAGTGGGTCTATGAAAAACACTGAGAATCCAGAGTAAAAGTGTCCACTGCAAAGCGATCAAATTTTGCTAGATGAACGAAATTCTCTTCACATGCTCAGTTCTGAGAGATAAGTGTGTTTGAAAGCCGTCCTTCACCTAGCTTGTTGGGAACACAAAGTTTCTCTTCTGTTGCAAACAGCAGTCCATAAATTTATATGGGGAAGTACTAGCTTCAACTCTGTTTTCCACAGAAAACTGCAGGAAATTCATACCAGCTCTAGGAAACAGACTGAGAAAGCAGAGTGAAATTTCTCTTGCAAACTGTCCCTATTTGTTAGATGAAGGAAACTCTCACCACTTGCTCAGTTCTAAGATATAGGTGTGTTTGAAAGCAGACCTTCACCTAGCTTTTTGGGCACACAGACTTTCTTATCATTTGCAAACTACCCACCATACATATATACAGGGATGAAGAAGTTCCAACTAGGTTTTCCTGTAAAAACAGCAGGAATTTCAAATCAGCACTATGAATCAACTGAGAAACCAGAGTAAATGTGTCCCCCGCAAAAAATTGCTTTGTGCCTAATGAACGAAAGTCTCACCACATGCTCAGTTCTGAGAGATAAGTGTGTTCAAAACCTTCCTTCACTTAGTTTGTTGGGAACACAAGGTTTCTTTTCAGTTGCAATTTACTCACCTTCCCTATATAAAGGGAGATACAAACTCCAAATCGGTTTTCCCGTGAAAACTGCAGGAACTCCAATGCGGCACTAGGAAAGAGTATGAGAATCCAGAGTAAAACTATCTCCTGCAACGCAATCAAATTTGCTAGAAGAATGAACGTTTCACGACATACTCTGTTCTGAGAGATAAGTGTGTTTGTAAGCCATACTTCTCCCAGCTTGTTGGGAAGACAAAATTTCTTTTCAGATGCAACCTTACCTCGATACATGTATATGGGGAGGTACTAACTCCAAATCCGTTTTACACTGAAACCTCCAGGAAATTCAAATCAGAACTAGCACACAGACTGAGAATCCAGAGTGAGATTTCTACTGCAAACTGTTCCCTTTGTGCTAGATGAACGAAAGCCTCTCCACATGCTCATTTCTGAGGGATAAATGACTTTGAAAGCTGTCCTTCAATTATCTTGTTGAGAAACAAAGTTTCTTTTGAGTTACAATTTACTCTCCTTACATATATGAGGGGAGATACTAGCTCCAAATCGGTTTTCCAGGGAAAACTCAGGAATTCCTAACTGGCACTAGAAAACAGACAGAAAATCCAGAGTAAAAGATGCCCCTGCAACCAGATCCATTTGGGTAGATGAATGAAAGTATCTCCACATGCTTTGTTTGATAGATAATTCTGTGAAAGCCATAATTCAACTAGGTTGTGGGAACACAATGTTTCTTTTCAGTTGCAAGCTACACTCCATATATATATATATGGGGAAAGAGTATTTCCAACTCGATTTTCCAGTGAAAACGGCAGTAACTTCAAAATGGCACTAGGAAAAAGACTGAGAAACCAGCGTGAAATTTCTCCTGCAACTTCTTCCCTTTCTGCTAGATGAACGAAACTCTCTCCACATGCTCAGTTGTGAGGGATACATAATTTGGAACACAGTCCTTCACCTAGCTAGTTGGAAAAGAAAGTTTCTATTGAGATACTAAATACTCTCCTTCCATATACGAGGTGAGATACAATCTCCAACAAGGTTTTCCTGTGAAAACTGCAGGAAATTTAACCTGGCACTAGGAAACACAATGAGAATCCAGAGTAGAAGTTTCCCTCGCAAACCGATCACTTTTTGCTATATGAACGAACGTCTCTCCTAATGCTAAGTTCTGAGAGTTATGTATGTTTGAAAGCCATAATTCAACTAGCTTGGGTGGAAAACAAAGGTTCTTTTCAGTTGCAAACAGCACTCCTTACATATATAAGGGGAGTTACTAGCTCCAACTCTGTATTCCAGTGAAAACTGCAGGAACTTCAAAGCGGCACTAAGAAACAGACTGAGTATACAAAGTAAAAGTTGCTCTTGCAAATCATTCCATTTGTGCTAGATGAAAGAACGTGTCTCCACATGCTCAGTTCTTATAGGAAACAGTGTGTGCAAGCCATCCTTCCCCTAGCTTGTTGAGAAAATGAACTTTCTTTTCAGTTGCAAAATCAACTCCATATATTTATACGGAGTGCTACAAGCTCCAAATCAGTTTTCCACTGAAATCTGCAGGTATGTTAACCCGGCACTATGAAACAGAATGAGAATCCAGATTAAAAGTTTTTCCTGTAACTAGTTCCATGTTTACTATATGAATGAACGTCTCTCCACATACTGAGTTCTGAGAGGTAAATGTGGGTGGAAGCCGTCCTTCAACTAGCTTGCTGGGCATGCGAAGTTTCTTTTCAGAAGCAAACTACACTACATTCATATATAAGGAGAGGTTCTAGCTCCAAGTCGTTTTCCTGTAAAATTGCAGGAAATTGTAACCAGCACTAGGATACAGAGAAAAATCCGGAGAAAATGTTTCAACAGCAAAACTTTCCCATTGTGCTTGATGAATCAATGCCTCTCCACATTCTACGATCTGAGAGGTATCTGTGTGTGAAAGTCGTCTTCACATAGGTTGTTTGGAACACAAAGATTCTTTTCCATTGCAAACTACTCTCCATACGTATATATGGGGAAGTACTCGTTCCTACACTGATTTACACTGAAAAATGCAGGAAATTCATAAAGGCACTAGGAAATAGGCTGAGAAACCAGAGTGAAATTTCTCCTGCAACCAGTTCCCTTTGTGCTACATGAACTAACCTCTCTCCACCTGCATGGCACTGAGAGATAACTGTCTGTGAATGCTGTAATTTACCTAGCTTGATGGGAAGGCCAAGTTTCTTTTAAGTTGCAAACTACAATCCATCAATATATATGGGGAGGAATTAGCTCCAACTCGGTTTTCCACTGTAAACTGAAGGAAGTTCAAACCAGCACTAGGAAACTGACTGAGAAACCAGATTAAAAGCTTCCCTTGCAATCCGCTCCCTTTGTGCTGGATGAAAGAACCGCTCTCAAAATGCTCAGTTCTGAGAGATAATTGTGTGTGAAAGCCGTTCTTCATTTAGCTTTTTGGGAACACAAAGATCCTTTTCAGTTGCAAACAACCCTCCTTTCATATATATGGCGAGGCACTAGCTCCAACTGTGTTTTCCAGTGAGAACCACAGGAACATCAAACCGGCCCTAGGACACAACTTAGAAACCAGAGGGAAATTTCTACTGCAACCTGTTCCCTTTGTGCTAGATGAAGTAAAGTCTCTCCACATGCTCAGTTCTGATAAGTAACTTTGTGTGAAAGTGGTCCTTCAACTAGGCTGTGGGAACACAATGATCCTTTCCATTTGCAAGCAACACTCCATATATATATATGGGGAGTGACTTTACCCAACTTGGTTTTCCAGAGAAAACTGCAGGAATTTCAAACTGGCACTAGGAATCAGACTGAGAATCAAGAGTAAATTTTTCTCCTGAAAATCATTCGCTTTGCCCTACATCAACGAAAATCTCTCCACAAACTCAGTTCTGATGGGAAACAGTGTGTGAAAGCCACAATTCTCCTAGCTTGTTGGGAACATGAACATTCTATTCAGTTGCCAAATCTACTCCATATATATATACGGAGTGCTACAACCTCCAAATCGGTTTTCCACTGAAATCTGCAGGAATTTTAACCCGTCACTAGGAAACAGACTGAGAATCCAGAATAAAAGTTTTTCCTCTAACTAATAACATTTTTACTATATGAACTTAGGTCTCTCCACATACGCAGTTCTGAGAGGTAAATGTGTCTTAAAGCCGTCCTTGAAATCGCTTCATGTGAACGTGAAGTATCTTTTCAGAAGCAATCTTCACTGCATACATATATAAGGGGAGGTTGTAGCTCCAACTCGGTTTTCCTGTAAAATTGCAGGAACATGTAACCGGCACTGGGAAACAGACAAAGGATCCAGAGTAAAAGTTTCTCCAGGAAACATTTCCCATTGTGCTTGATGAACGAATGTATCTCCACATGCACGGATCTGAGAGGTTAGTTGTTTGTGAAAGTCATCCTTCGAATAGGGTGTTGGGAACACAAAGATTGTTTTCAATTGCAAACTACTCTCCATACATATATACAGGGAAGCAATGTTTCCAACATGGATTTACACTGAAAACTGCAGGAAATTCTACCCGGCACTAGGAAACAGACTAAGAATCCACAGTAAAATTTCTCCTGCATAAATTTCCCTTTGTGCTAGAAGAACAAAAGTCTCTCCACAGGCTCATTTCTGATAAGTAACTGTGTGTGAATGCCGTCCTTAAACTAGGTTATGGGAACACAATGTTACTTTTCAGTTACAAACTTCACTTCATATAAACATATGGTAGTGACTATTTCCAAATTGGCTTTCCAGTGAAATCTGCAGGAACTTAAAGCCAGCACTAGGAAACAGACTGAGAAACCAGAGTGTAAATTCACATGCAAACTTTTCCCTTTCTGCTAGATGAAGGAAAGTCTCTCCACATGCTCAGTTTTGAGGGATAAATAATTTGGAACACAGACCTTCACCTAGCTTGTTGGGAAAAGATAGTTTCTTTTGAGATACTAAATAGTCTTCTTCCATATACGAGGGGAGATACTATCTCCAACACGGTTTTCCAGTGAAAACTGCAGGAAATTTAAACCGGCACTAGGAAACACAATGAGAATCCAGAGTAAAAATTTCCACTGCAAAGTGATCAAATTTTGCTAGATGAACGAAATACACTTCACATGTTCAGTTCTGAGAGATAAGTGTGTTTGAAAGCCGTCCTTCACCTAGCTTGTTGGGAACACAAAGTTTCTCTTCTGTTGCAAACAGCAATCCATAAATTTATATGGGGAAGTACTAGCTTCAAATCTGTTTTCCACAGAAAACTGCAGGAAATTCATACCAGCTCTAGGAAACAGACTGAGAAACCAGAGTGAAATTTCTCCTGCAAACAGTCCCTATTTGCTAGATGAAGGAAACTCTCTCCACTTGCTCAGTTCTAAGATATAGGTGTGTTTGAAAGCAGTCCTTCACCTAGCTTTTTGGAAACACAGACTTTCTTATCAGTTGCAAACTACCCTCCATACTTATATACAGGGATGAAGAAGTTCCAACTCGGTTTTCCTGTAAAAACTGCAGGAATTTCAAATCGGCTCTATGAATCAACTGAGAAACCAGAGTAAATGTGTCCCCCGCAAAAAATTGCTTTGTGCCTAATGATCGAATGTCTCCCCACATGCTCAGTTCTGAGAGATAAGTGTGTTCAAACCTTCCTTCACCTAGTTTGTTGGGAACACAAGGTTTCTTTTCAGTTGCAATCTACTCAACTTACTTATATAAAGGGAGATACAAGCTCCAAATCGGTTTTCCAGTGAAAACTGCAGGAACTCCAATGCGGCACTAGGAAAGAGTATGAGAATCCAGAGTAAAACTATCTCCTGCAACGCAATCAAATTTGCTAGAAGAATGAACGTTTCTCGACATACTCTATTCTGAGAGATAAGTGTGTTTGTAAGCCGTACTTCTCCCAGCTTGTTGGGAAGACAAAATTTCTTTTCAGATGCAACCTTACCTCGATACATGTATATGGGGAGGTACTAACTCCAAATCCGTTTTACACTGAAACCTCCAGGAAATTCAAATCAGAACTAGCACACAGACTGAGAATCCAGAGTGAGATTTCTACTGCAAACTGTTCCCTTTGTGGTAGATGAAAGAAAGCCTCTCCACATGCTCATTTCTGAGGGATAAATGACTTTGAAAGCTGTCCTTCAATTATCTTGTTGAGAAAACAAAGTTACTTTTGAGTTACAATTTACTCTCCTTACATATATGAAGGGAGATACTAGCTCCAAATCGGTTTTCCAGGGAAAACTCAGGAATTTCTAACTGGCACTAGAAAACAGACAGAAAATCCAGAGTAAAAATGCACCTGCAACCAGTTCCATTTGGGTAGATGAATGAAAGTATCTCCACATGCTTTGTTTGATAGATAACTGTGTGAAAGCCGTAATTCACCTAGGTTGTGGGAACACAATGTTTCTGTTCAGTTGCAAGCTACACTCCATATAAATAAATGGGGAATGATTATTTCCAACTCGATTTTCCAGTGAAAACGGCAGTAACTTCAAAATGGCACTAGGAAAAAGACTGAGAAACCAGAGTGTAAATTCACCTGCATACTTTTCCCTTTCTGCTAGATGAAGGAAAGTCTCCCCACATGCTCAGTTCTGAGGGATAAATAATTTGGAACACAGTCCTTCACCTAGCTTGTTGGGAAAAGGAAGTTTCCTTTGAGATACTAAATACTCTCCTTCCATATACGAGGGGAGATACTATCTCCAACACGGTTTTCCAGTGAAAACTGCAGGAAATTTAAACCGGCACTAGGAAACAAAATGCGAATCCAGAGTAAAAGTTTCCCCTGCAAAGCGATCAAATTTTGCTAGATGAACGAATTACTCTACACATGCTCAGTTCTGAGAGTTAAGTGTTTTTTAAAGCCGTCCTTCACTAGCTTGTTGGGAACACAAAGTTCCTTTTTTATTGCCAACAGCACTCCATAAATATATATGGGGTGTTACTATCTCCAACTCGCTTTTCCACTGAAAACTGCACTAACTTCAACCCGGCACTTGGAAACAGACTGAAAAACCAGAGTGAAATTTATCCTGCAAACCCTTCCCTATTTGCTAGATGAAGGAAACTCTCTCCACTTGCTCAGTTCTGAGATATAATGGTGTTTGAAAGCAGTCCTTCCCCAAGCTTGATGGGAACACAAAGTTTCTTTTCAGTTGCAAGCTTACCTCCATATATGTATATGGAGAGGTACAAACTCCAAATCGTATTTACAGTGAAAACTCAAGGAAATTCAAATCGGCTCTAGGAAACAGACTTAGAAACCAGAATATAAGTTCCTCCTGCAACCCATTCCCTTTGTGCTAGATGAACGAACGTCTCTCCACATGCTAAAATGTGAGAGGTAAATGTGTTTGAATGTCTTCCTTCAATTATCTTGTTGGGAACACTAAGATACTTTTCAGTTGCAAACTACACAACATAAAATATATGAGGAGTTATTAGCTCAAACTCAGTTTTACATTGAAAACAGCAGGAAATTCATACAAGCACTAGGAAATAGACTGAGAAACCAGAGTAAAATTGTCTCCTGGAAAACGTCCCGTTTGTGCTACATTAACGAAAGTCTCTCCACATGCAACGCACTGAGAGATAACTTTCTGTGAAAGCCATAGTTTACCTAGCTTCTTTGGAAGATGAAATTTCTTTTAAGTTGCAAACTACAATCCATCAATGTATATGGGGAAGTGTTACCTCCAACTCGGTTTTCCAGGGTAAACTTCAGGTAGTTAAAACCAGCACTAGGAAACAGACTGAGAAACCAGAGAAAAAGTTCCTCATGCAATCAGCTCTCTTTGTGCTGGATGAAAGATCCGCTCTTGACATGCTCATTTCTGAGAGAAAAGTGTGTGAAAGCCGTACTTCAATTAGGTTGTTGGGAACACAAAGTTTCTTTTGAGTTACAAATAACTATCCTTACATATATGAGGGGAGATACTAGTTCCAATTCTTCTTTCCAGTGAAAACTGCAGGAAGTTCACAACGGCAATGGGGAAAAGACTGAGAAACCAGCGTGAAATTTCTCCTGCAGCATGTTCCCTTTGTTCTAGATGAACGAAAGTCTCTCCACAGGCTCAGTTCTGAGGGAAAAATGACTTTGAATGCCATAATTCACATATCTTGTTGAGAAAGCAAAGTTTCTTTTGAGTTACAATCTACTCTCTTTACATATATGAGGGGAGATACAAGCTCCATCTTGGCTTTCCAGTGAAAACAGCAGGAACTTAAAACCGGCACTAGGAAACAGACTGAGAATTCAGAGTGAAATTTCTCCTTCAAACTGTTCCCTTTGTGCTACGTAAATGAAAGTCCCTCCACATGCTCAGTTCTTAGGTATAAATGATTTTTAAAGCCGTCCTTCACCTAGCTTCTTTGACAAAAAACGTTCTTTTTAGTTACTAAGTATTCTCCTTACTTATATGAGGGAAGATACTAACTCCAACTCGGTTATCCAGTGAAAACTGCAGGAAATTCTAAGTGGCTCTATGAAACACAGTGAGAATCCAGAGTAAAAATTTCCCCTGCAAAGTAATCAAATTTTGCTAGATGAACGAAATTCTCTTCACATGCTCAGATCTGAGAGATAAGTGTGTTTGAAAGCCGTCCTTCACCTTGCTTTTTGGGAACACTGAGTTTCTTATCAGTTGCACACTACACTCCATAATTATATACAGGGATGTAGAAGTTCCAACTCGGTTTTCCTGTAAAAACTGCAGGAATTTCAAATCGGCACTATGAATTAACTGAGAAACCAGAGTAAATGGGTCCCCTGCAAAATACTGCTTTGTGCCTAATGATCGAAAGTCTCCCCACATGCTCAGTTCTTTGAGATAAGTGTGTTCAAAGCCTTCCTTCACCTTGTTTGTTGGTAACACCAAGTTTCTTTTCAGTTGCAATCTACTCACCTTACATACTTAAAGGGAGATACAAGCTCCAACTCGGTTTTCCAGTGAAAACTGCAGGAATTTCAATACGGCACTAAAAATCAGACTTAGGATCCAGAGTGAAATTTCTCCTGCAACCTGTACACTTTGTGGTAGATGAAAGATAGTCTCTCCACATGCTCAGTTCTGAGGGATAAATGACTTTGGAAGCCGTCCTTCACAAAGCTTGCTGGGAAAACATAGTTTCTTTTGAGTGAAGAACTACTCTCCTTACATATATGAGGGGAGATCCTAGCTCCAACAAGGTTATCCAGTGAAAACAGCAGGAACTTCAAATCGGGATTAGGAAACACACTGAGATTCCAGAGTAAATTTTCTCCTGCAAACCAATCACTATTTTCTAGATGTACGCACGTCTCTCCAAATGTTCAGTTCTGAGTGTTAAGTGTGTTTGAAAGCCATAATTCACATACCTTGTTTGGAATGCAAAGGGTTTTTCTGCTGCAATCATTCTCCTTAAATATATATTGGGAGTTACAATCACCAACACGGTTTTCCAGTGAAAACTGCAGGAACTTCAAAGCGGCACTAGGAAACAGACTGAGAATCCAGAGTAATGTTTCTCCTGCAAACGGTTCGCTTTGCCCTACATCCACGATAATCTCTCCACATGCTCATTTCTGATGGGAAACAGTGTGTGAAAGCCGTAACTTACCTAGCTTTTTGGGAACATGATCATTCGATTCTCTTGCAAATTTTACTCCATATATTTATAAGGAGTGCTACAAACTCCTTATCACTTTTCCACTGAAATCTGCAGGAATTTTTACCCGGCACTTAGAAACAGACTGAGAATCCAGAGTAAAAGTTTTTCCTGTAACTTGTTCCATTTTTACTCTATGAACGTAAGTCTCTCCATATACTCAGCTCTGAGAGGTAATTGTGTGTTAAATCTGTCCTTGAACTTGCTTTATGGGAACGTGAAGTTTCTTTTCAGAAGCAATCTCCACTGCATACTTATATAAGGGGAGGTTCTAGCTCCAACTCGATTTTCCTGTAAAATTGCAGGAACATGTAACCGGCACTAGGAAATAGACAAAGAATCCAGAGTAAAAGCTTCTCTAGGAACCCTTTCCCATTGTGCTTGATGAACGAATGTGTGTCCACATGCTCAGTTCTGATAAGTAAGTGTGTGTGAAAGCCTTCCTTCACCTAGGTTATGGGAACACAATGTTTCTTTTCAGTTGCAAACTACACTCCATATATACATATGGAAGTGACTATTTCCAAAACTATTTTCCAGTGAAAACTGCAGGAACTTCAATCCAGCACTAGGAAACAAACTGAGAATCTAAAGTAATAATTTCTCCTGCAATCCGCTCACTTTGTGGTGGATGAAAGAACCGCTCTCGACATGGTCAGTGCTGAGGGATAATTTGTGTGAAAGTCTTCCTTCATTAGCTTGTTGGGAACACAAATTTTCTTTTCAGTTGTAAAAAACACTCCGTTCATTTATTTGGGGAGGTACTAGTTCCAACTCTGTTTTCCAGTGAAAACTGCAGGAATTTAAACCCGGCACTAGAAAACAGACTTAGAAACCAGAGTGAAATTTTTCCTCCAACCTGTACCCTTTGGGCTAGATGAACGAAAGTCACTCCACATGCTCAGTTCTGAGGGATAAATGACTTTGAATGCCGTCCTTCACATAGCTTGTTGGGAAAACATAGTTTCTTTGAATTACAAATTACTCTCCTTTCATATATGATGGGAGATACTAGCTCCAACAAGATTATCCAGTGAAAACAGCAGGAACTTCAAATCGGGATTAGGAAACACACTGAGAATCCAGAGTATAATTTATCCTGCAAACCGATCACTTTTTGCTAGATGAACGAACGTCTCTCCAAATGCTCAGTTCTGAGAAATAAGTGTGTTTGAAAGCCATAATTCACCTACCTTGGGTGGAACACAAAGGTTCTTTTCAGTTGCAAGAACTCTCCTTACATATATAAGGGGAGGTACTATCTCCAACACGGTTTTCCAAGTGAAAACTGCAGGAACTTCAAAGCCGAATTAGGAAACAGACTGAGAATACAAAGTAAAATTTTTTCTTGCAAACTGTTCCATTTGTGCTAGAAGAAAGAACGTGTCTCCACATGCTCAGTTCTTATAGGAAACTCTGTGTAAGCCGTCCTTCACTTAGCTTGTTGGGAAAATGAACTTTCTTTTCAGTTAAAAATCTACTCCATATATTTATACGGAGTGCTACAACGTCCGAATTGGCTTTCCAATGAAATCTGCAGGAATTTCAACCCAGAACTAGGAAACAGACTGAAAATCCACAGTATATTTTCTCCCACATAAACTTCCCTTTCTGCTAGATAAATGAAAATCTCTCCACATGCTCAGATCTGATAAGTAACTGTGTGTGATAGCCGTCCTTCACGTAGGTTATGGGAACACAATGTTTCTTATCAGTTGCAAACCTCACCCCATATATACATATGGTAGAAGCTATTACCAAATCGGCTTTCCAGTGAAAACTGCAGGAACTTAAAGCCAGCACTAGGAAACAGACTGAGAAACCAGAGTTAAATTTCACATTCAAACTGTTCCCTTTGTGCTAGATGAAGGAAAGTCTCTCCACATGCTCAGTTCTGACTGATTAATGATTTTGAAACAATCCTTCACCTAGCTTGTTGGGAAAAGAAAGTTTATTTTCTGTTGCTAAATACTCTACTTCCATTTACGAGGGGAGATACTATCCCCAACTCGGTTTTCCTGTGAAAACTGCAGGAAATTAAAACCGGCACTAGGAAACACACTGAGAATCCAGAGTAAAAATTTCCCCTACAAAGCAATCAAATTTTGCTAGATGAACAAATTTCTCTACACATGCTCAGTTCTGAGAGATAAGTGTTTTTGAAAGCCGTCCTTCACCTAGCTTGTTGGGAACACAAAATTTCTTTTCTGTTGCAAACAGCACTCCATAAATTTATATGGGGAAGTACTAGCTTCAACACTGTTTTCCACTGAAAACTGCAGGAAATACATACAATCTCTAGGAAAAAGACTGAGAAACCAGAGTGAAATTTCTCCTGCAATCTGCCACTTTTTGCTAGATGAAGAAAACTCTCTCCACTTGCTCAGTTCTGAGATATAAGTGTGTTTGAAAGCAGTCTTCACCTAGCTTTTTGGGAACACAGACTTTCTTATCAGTTGCAAACTACACTGCATACTTATATACAGGGATGTAGATGTTCCAACTCGTTTTTCCTGTAAAAACTGCAGGAATTACAAATCAGCACTAGGAATCAACTGAGAAACCAGAGTAAAAGTTTCCACTGCAAAAAAATTGCCTTTGTGCCTAACGATCGAAAGTCTCCCCACATGCTCAGTTCTGAGGGATAATTGTGTTCAAAGCCTTCCTTCACCTAGTTTGTTGGCAACACAAAGTTTCTTTTTAGTTGCAAACTACTCACCATACATATATAAGGGGAGGTACATGCTCCAAATCAGTTTTCCAGAGAAAACTGCAGGAACTTCAAAGAGCCACTAGGAAAGAATAGGAGAATCCAGAGTAAAAGTATCTCCTGCAA